>NC_060286.1:4414084-4714084 GCF_021613505.1 Equus quagga
CCCCACCCCGCCTTTCCCCTGGTATCCACTAAACTGTTCTTAGTCCATAATTTTAAATTCCTCATATGAGTGGAGTCATACACAGATTATCCTTCTCTAGCTGGCTTATTTCACTTAACATAATTCCCTCAAGGTCCATCCATGTTATTGCAAATGGAATGATTTTGTTCTGTTTTGCAGCTGAGTAATATTCCATTGTATATATGTACCACATCTTCTTTACCCATTTGTCTGTTGATGGGCACTTAGGTTGCTTCCATGTCTTGCCTATTGTAAATAATGCTGCAATGAACATTGGGGTGCATAGGACTTTTGGGATTGCTGACTTCAAGCTCTTTGGATAAATACCCAGTAGTGGGATGGCTGGATCGTATGGTAGTTCTATTTTTAATTTTTTGAGGAATCTCCATGCTGTTTTCCATAGTGGCTGCACCAGTTTGCATTCCCACCAGCAGTGTGTGAGGGTTCCTTTTTCTCCAAACCCTCTCCAACATTTGATATTTTTAGTTTTAGTGATCATAGCCATTTTAATAGGTGTAAGGTGGTATCTTAGTGAAGTTTTGATTTGCATTTGCCTGATGATTAGTGATCTTGAACATCTTTTCATGTGTTTATTGGCCATCTGTATATCTTCTTTGGAAAAATGTCTGTTCATATCCTCTGCCCATTTTTTGATCAGGCTGTTTGTTTTTTTATTGTTTAGTTGTGTGAGTTCCTTTATATTATAGAGATTAATCCCTTATCAGATATATGATTTGCCAAAATTTTCTCCCAGTTGGGGGGTTGTCTTTTGGTTTTGATCCTAGTTGCTTTTGCCTTACAGAAGCTCTTTAGTCTGACGAAATCCTACTTGTTTATTTTGTTTGTTTGTTTCCCTTGTCTGAGAAGACACAGTATTCAAAAAGATCCTCTTAAGTTCCATGTCAAAGAGTGTACTGCCTATATTATCTTCCAGGAGTTTTACAGTTTCAGGACTTATTTTCAAGTCTTTGATCCATTTTGAGTTTATTTTTGTTTATGGTGTGAGATAATGGTCTACTTTCATTCTTTTGCATGTGGCTGTCCAGTTTTCCCAATACCATTTATTGAAGAGACTGTCTTTTCTCCATTTTATGTTCTTGGCAGCTTTGTCAAAGATTAGTTGTCCGTATATGTGTGGTTTTAGTTTTCATTGTATAAGTCCTTTGCCTCCTTAGTTAAATTTATTCCTAGGTACTTTATTCTTTTTGTTGCAATCGTAAATGGAATTGTATTCTTTTTTTTCTTTTTTTTAAAGATTGGCACCTTAGCTAACAACTGTTGACAATCTTTTTTTTTCCCTGCTTTTTCTCCCCCAAACCCCCTAGTACATAGTTGTATATTCTAGCCGTAGGGCCGTCTAGTTGTAGCATGTGGGATGCCACCTCAACGTGGCCTGACGAGCGGTGCCATGTCTGCACCCAGGATCCGAACCAGTGAAACCCTGAGCTGCCAAAGTGGAGCTTGAGAACTTAAGCACTTGGCCATGGGGCCAGCCCCAGAATTATATTCTTGAGCTCTTTTCTGTAAGTTCCTTATTAAAGTACAGAAACGCAACTGATCTTTATAAGTTGATTTTGTACCCCACAAGTTTACTGTAGTTGTTAATTATTGCTAATAGTTTTCCAGTGGATTCTTTAGGGTTTTCTATATGTAAGATCATGTTGTCTGCAAACAGTGAGAGTTTCACTTCTTCACTCCCTATTTGGACTCCTTTTACTCCTTTCTCTTGCCTAATTCCTCTGGCCCAAACTGCCAGTACTATGTTGAATAAGAGTGGTCATAGTGGGCATCCTTGTCTTGTTCGTCTTCTCAGAGGGATGGCTTTCAATTTTTCCCCATTGAGTATGATGTTGGCTGTGGGTTTGTCATATATGGCCTTTATTATGCTGAGGTAATTTCCTTCTATCCCCATTTTGTTAAGAGTTTTTATCATAAATGACTGTTGGAGCTTGTCAAATGTCTTCTCTGCATCTATTAAGATGATCATGTAGTTTTTATTCCTAATTTTGTTAATGTAGTGTATCACATTGATTGATTTGCAGATGTTGAACTATCCCTGTGTCCTTGGAATAAATCCCACTTGATCATGGTATATGATCTTTTCGATGTATTGCTATATTCAGGTTGCCAATATTTTGTTGAGGATTTTTGCATCTGTATTCATCAGTGATATTCGCCCGTAGTTTTCCTTTTTGTGTTGTCCTTGTCAGGCTTTGGTATCAGAGTGAGGTTGGCCTGGTAGAATGTGTTAGGAAGCATTCCACCTCCCCTAGTTTTTTGGAATAGCTTGAGAAGGATAGGTGTTAAGTCCTCTCTGAAAGTTTGGTAGAATTCTCCAGGGAAGCCATCTGGTCCTGGGCTTTTATTCTTTGGGATGATTTTGATCACTGTTTGAATCTCTTTGCTTGTGATTGGTCTATTAAGATTCTCTATTGCTTCTTGATTCAGCTTTGGGAGGTTGTAAGAGTGTAAGAATTTATCCATTTCCACTAGATTGTCCATTTCGTTGGCACATAGTTTTTCGTAGTATTCTCTTATAATCTGTTGTATTTCTGTGGTGTCTGTTGTTATTTCTCCTCTTTCATTTCTAATTTTATTTATCTGAGCTTTCTGTCTTTTTTTCTTTGTAAATCTGGCTAGGGGTTTGTAAATTTTATTTATCTTCTCAGAGAACAAGCTCTTTGTTTCATTGATCCTTTCTACTGTCTTTTTTGTTTCAATGGCATTTATTTCTGCTCTCATTTTTATTATTTTGTTCCTTCTGATGACTTTGGGTTTTATTTATTCTTCTTTTTCTAATTGAATTAGGTGTAGTTTGAGATTGCTTCTTTGGGTTTTTCTTGTTTGTTAAGGTGAGCCTGTATTGCAATGAATTTTCCTCTTAATACAGCTTTTGCTGCACCCCATATGAGTTGGTATGGTATGTTTTCACTTTCATTTTTCTCCAGATTTTTTTTATTTCACCTTTAATTTCTTAAATGATCTATTGGTTGTTCAATAGCATGTTGTTTAGTTTCCACATCTTTGTCCTTTTCTCAGTTTTATTCTTGTAATTAATTTCTAGCTTGATAGCATTGTGATCAGAAAAGATACTTGTTATTATTTCAATCTTCTTAAATTTATTGAGGCTTGCCTTGTTTCCAAACATACAGTCTATTCTTGATAATGTTCTGTGTACACTTGAGAAGAATGTGTATTCTGCTGTTTTAGGATGGAATGTTAACTATAGATGTATATTCAGTCCATCTGCCTAGCTTTTCATTTAATTCTACTGTTTCCTTGTTGATTTTCTGTCTGGATGATCTATCCATTAATGTCAGTGGAGTGTTGAGGTCCCCTACTATTATTGTGACATTATTAATGTCTTCTTTTAGGTTTGTTATTAGTTGCTTTATATACTTTGGTGCTCCTGTGTTGGGTGCATAGATATTTATAAGTGTTATTTCTTCGTGATAGAATGTCCCTTTGATCATTATAGATTACCCCTCTTTGACTCTCTTTACCTGTCTTATCTTGAAGTCTACTTTGTCTGATATAAGTATTGCAACACCTGCTTTCTTTTGTTTGCCGTTAGCTTAGAGTATCGTCATCCATCCCTTCACTCTGAGCCTGTATTTGTCATTGGAGCTGAGATATGTTTCCTGTAGGCAGCATATTGTTGGGGCTTGTTCTTTAATCCATCTCACCATTCTGTGTCTTTTTATTGGAAAATTCAATCCTTTCAGGTTTAGGGTGATTATTGACATATGAGGGCTTAATGCTGCCATTTTATCAATCATTTTCCAGTTCTCTTGCATTTCTTTTGTTTCTCATCCTGTGTATTTTGGTCTACCAATCGAGTTATGTAGTTTTTTATGTTGTGTTTCTTTATTTTCTCTTTATTTATTATTTTTGTCTCTCTTCTGCTTTTTTGTTTGGTGATTACTCTGAGGTTTGTATTCAAGATCCTGTGGATAAAATAGACCCTTTTCTGATGGCTTCTAACTTCCTTAGACTAAATCAATTCAGTCCCTTTCCTCTTCCCTTCCTAAGTTGTTTTTCTCACATCTTATTCCATCTTGTGTTATGAGTTTGTGGTTAAAATGACAAGATCATCTTTGTTTTTGGTGTTTTTCTTTCCTTTGTCTTTAATGCTATACTTGAGCATTTGCTAACCTCCTCTGATTCTACCTATTTAACTCCTTACTCCATGCTTTGTAACCCCTTTCTCCCCCTTTTTTTTTTCAGATATGAGGGCCTTCTTGAGGATATCTTGGGGGGGAGGTGGGTCTCATGGCTATGAACTCCCTTAGCTTATGTTTGTCTGGGAAAGTTTTCATTTCTCCATGATCTCTGAAGGATATTTCACTGGATAGAGTATTCTTGGTTGAAAATTTGTGTCCTCCAAAGATTTGCGTATATCATTCCAGTCTCTCCTAGCCTGTAAAGTTTCTGCAGACAAATCTGCTGAAAGCCTGATGGGGGTTCCTTTGTAGATTATTTTCTTCAGCCTTGCTGCCCCTAGTATTCTTTCTTTGTCATTCAGTTTTGATACCTACCCTGACATCAGTTTCCCTAAATTAAACCCAGTATATATGGGGTTAAAACCAAAACACTCATTCCCTGCTTACTCTCTGGCTTCCTGGCTCCAGAATCCACTATCCTCCATGGAGACAGACACTGCCAAGGATAAGCACCTGGATTCATTATCTCCACCCAGCAAAGAGATACAGGCTGGTGGGAAAGCTGCTGACCAGCAGGGTCATGGTTCCCTTCCCTCTGCAAGTAGTCTGAGGGCCAAAGACAGGCTGGCGGCAAAGCTCCAACCAGCAAGGCCATATGCTCCCTCTCCCCTACCTAAAACCCCAAATAATAACCCTTCCTTTTAGCTTTTCAGGGAGTTTGGGATTTCAGCATTAGCTGCCCTCTCTCCTTGCTCAGCACTGTGCAATAATAAAATTCCTACTTTCTTCCACTACACTCCGCATCAGAGATTGCCTTGTTGTGCAATGGGTGAGCAAACTCACTTCAGGTTCGATATCAGTTTCACTATCATATGCTTTGCAGTAGGTCTTTTTATATTGACATATTTAGGAGATCTGGCAGCCTCTTCCACATGGATTTCCTTCCCTAGGTTTGGGAAGTTCTCTCCTATTATTTCTTTGAACAAGCTTTCTAATCCATTCCCCTTCTCTTCTCCTTCTTGAATACCTATAATTCTCATGCTGCATTTCCTAATTGAGTTGGATATTTCTTGGAGAGTTTCTTCATTTCTTTTTACTCTTAGTTCTCTCTCCTCCTCTAACTAGAGCATTTAAACATGTCTATCTTCAATAATGCTGGTACGCTCCTCTATGATGTCCACTCAAGCATTCAGGGAATCCATATTTTGTTTTATTTCTTCCATTGTGTCTTTCATCTCTAACATTTCTGATTGATTCTTCTTTATAGTTTCAATCTCTTTTGTGAAGTAGCTGCTGAACTCGTTGAATTGTTTCTCTACATTCTCTTTTACCTCGTTGGGTTTTTTGATGATGGCTGTTTTGAATTCTTTGTCATTTAGATTACATATTTACACGTCCTCAGGACTGATTTCTGGGTATTTGTCATTTTTCTCTCTTGTCTGGAGAGCTAATATAGTGTTTGATATTGCTAGAGGGAGTTGTCCTGTTCTTTAGCATCCTGGTGTTATTTCATTGCAGTTACTGCCCATCACCACTGGGTGGGGTCAAGAGCCATGTATTCTGAGCCCTCTGCTTTCAGCCAAAATCCCAGGAGCTGGAGCCACACTGAGTGGCTGGGGGAGGGGTGCTTTCTCCTGCGTGCTCTCGGGGTTTTCTCCCTCTGCTCACCTGGGGTGTTGGCTTGATGAGGTCACCCCCCTGCAAAAGCTTTTGCCCTTGTAGAGGGCTTCCCTATGGGCTGCAAGGGCCCTTGGGAGTCCTTGATGTTCCCCCAAATGACCGTCACCTCACCCATTCTGTCTGTCTCGGAGGCCTCCTGCAGTCCCAGATCACAGTCTTTTGTGGACGGGGTGAAGATTTCTCTTACCCTGTTCCACCTCCTCTGAGGGGGGCCCAGTCTCTCCACCCTCCATCGTATGGATGCATGGGTCTCTCTGGCATTTTTTTTCTCCCAAAGGCCCCCAGTACAGAGTTGTATATTCTAGTTGTGGGTTCTTCTAGTTGTGGCATGTGGGATGCTGCCTCAGCATGGCCTGATGAGCAGTGCCATGTCTGCATCCAGGATCCTAACCAGTGAAACCCTGGGCTGCTGAAGCGGAGTGCCTGAACTTAACTACTTGGCCATGGGGCCGGCCCCTCTCTGGCATTTTTTGTGTTGTTTGGATGTCCTCTGTTGGATTATGGGGTTTTTTTTGTTATTGTATATTGGAGGGGAAAGATTTCCGGGAGACCTCACTCTGCCATGATGCTGATGTCACTCGCCAGCTTTTGCCCAAGTTTTGATGAACTTCCCAGGGTCATCCACACTCTCTTGTTCCCCCACCTTGATAAGACAGCTCTGGGCTGAAGAAATGCAGATTTTTCTGAGGTAGCTCAGCTGGGACGATGTGAACCAAACAGGAAATGGTGACTGCAGGGGCAGGAGCAGGAGCAGGAGGTTCTAAGCAGCTACAGACAAGTAGAAAACCAGCCAAATGCTCGATGGCTGTGTGCATTAATGAGAAGTAAATTTTAACAATTAAACAATCTAATATTGGACAAATGGGTTGCAATGGGCCATGGACATACATATTTGGATGGTCTATATTAAGCAAACGCTAAGGCAATATTCCTTAGGATAGGATGGTGGCAGGCTGGAGTCAGGTTGGTTAAATTGCCTTTTGATCCTTTGGCACACAGTCTTCTGGGAAAGGCTTCAGAAAGCATTGAAAATGACATGTATATAAATATTCCTTAGGGTTGGATTTAATTTCACACATGTGTTAATTACTCTGAGTTGGTCATTCAGTAAGTAGGGTTTAAATCCTAAATGTTTACAGGATTCCTAAATTATGCTTCTAATAAAGTTACAGCCTTTTCTGCAATTGGTCTGTAATGGATAAGCAGTCACTGGGGGCTTTTCAGCAATGTGAACTATGTGTTTGGATGCCAACTAAGCAGAGTTGATGTATGACCCAAACTTTCATTTTCCTCCCACTGATTATTTCACTCTATCTTTATCCTTACATTGGGTGTGAGGGTGATGGTGCAACCCAACCTGCTTGGTTTGGAAGTGCTGAAGCAAAACAAATGGAAAAAATGTGAATTGAAGCTTCTTGTAAAAACTGTCAAATGCGATCCGTTGAATCAAATGTATATCTTTACCGGTTAATTACAATCTGTAAGGGCATCATTGAATTAAATGCTGAAACCAAACCATCACATACCTGCTACTCTAAAGACAGCTGTGCACGAGTTTCTTAAAATGTGTTGCTAACGGATTTAATTTAGGACAAAGAATTTCTGTATGTTCTCTCTCTCATTGGGAGAACATCAACCTTTGGCTATAATAATCCTTTTTAAGACATCTTTAGAAAAACCTTTTTCCTTCCTTCCTTCCTTCCTTAAAATAAGACATTTTAACTGTTGTCCATAGATGTTTGTCTCAAGAATTTACACTGAAATTTAATCTTTAATACATGGTCTCTGTCTGGTTTAAACAATCAGGATATAGGCCTAAATCAAATAATATGCAGTTTTTTTCCTAAGACAAAAGGCCTACCCTTAGTGATGCCTACTATAAACAAATTTTGGAGTTCCTCTTTTTGAGAAATTTAAATTGTGAACCCATAGGTGAAGACGTAAGCTTCTGGATTTCAAGGCAGCGTAAGAACATGGTGGAGAGGACGGGGAACCAGCTGCCCCGAAGTGCAGTGTGGGCCACAGGGGCCCAGGGTGCAGCTTCAGCTGGTGTCACTGACCCGAACACTAGCCTGGCCAGTGCCAGTGCCTGACCACAGAAATCTCGGTCATCAGAGATGGGTTTTAAAGCACACCTGTTCTGCGGCCTGCCCAGACCAAGGCTGTCTCCCTGCCTGGGGAAAGTCTGTACTTTGATTTTTAAAAATTGCTTTGAGATGAAATTTAGAGGACACCTTCCCCAAAGATTTCCCTTTCCTTCATTCCCTTTTTTGTTACTTTCATTTCCCATGAAATGCAATGCCAAGCGGACCAAGATACGTCCCTCACTGCTCAGGCCCTCTGCCTGACAGATTCCTCATTCCTCCAGGTGCCCAGAACCCCATCTGGCTCAGGACACGTGGTAGCGCAGTGAGGACAGAGGGCCCCCTGTTTCCTGTGGCTGAGCCCCTGCCAGCACAGTCAGGTGACCACTCTGACCTCGTTCAACGCTTTCCTTGCGGCAGAAATGATGTGTCCTGATGACATCCAATCCTAACTCTATGCTCTCTTTTTGGGACTCTGTAGGGCAAGTTTCTGCTTTATTTTTTCTTTCTTAAATACAAGTAAAAAGCAAATCAGCATAATTGCTAAACAAAGGGATACGGGCAAAGGATTTGCTCATCTTAAACTTGCCTCCTTGCTGCCAGTTCGTAGCCTAGTGAGACACAGAGCTCGGAGTACTTGCTTTAGAACAACAGGCCCGGTCTGTTTACTCCATCTGCTCCTCACGAGAAGGGGAAAACACTGTTACTAGAGGTGTTCTAGTGGACAGATCTTCCCAAGGATCTGCCACTGCAACAGCTGCTTGGCCTACTCTCTCTGAAGCAGGTCCAAGAGCAGGATGTGAAGCCTTGCAACAGTTTGGCAGCTGCCTAAGCTTATTGCCCATGGTTTGTGGGTCTCGCCAGAATGCTCGCAGGCACAGCCGCTGAAGCCGGGCAGGGGGTAGGATTCTCTCTATTAGAGCGGTGCAGTTCACACATGGCTCTTCCAGGGCCCTGTCAGTTATCCTGTGGAAGGCAGGTCCCCTGGGGCTCGACTCACCGGCAGCCAGATGCTCCCTCAGACCTTGGTCCCTTCTAGATGTTTCCTGCTATAACTAGCATGATGCCCTCTGCAGGATGTTACACTTAGACTTCAGATATTTCCAAGCAGAAAGAAGCAGCTGATTTCTATTTAACTGTTTGCAGCCAAGATGGCTACAATGCATTGGCTCTGTGTAACCAAGGTCTCCGGGTACCTCCAGCTTCCTCACCCGTCGCTCCTGGTGGCAAGCAGGCTGGGGAGGCTGTGGTGGAGGAGAAGCTGGAGGCAGCCCACAGTGCCAGGTACTACATGGGAAGTATCTAACCGCAAGGAGATGCAACACTTACTGCTCTTACTGGATTTAAAATTTAGCCCTGATGGTGGAATGGCAAGGGAGGGCCAGAGCTCAGAGCTCTAGAATGACACTGATAGCTGCCGTTTAGCGAGCATTTCAACAGCTCCCTCCCGCCCTTTGGGTAAAATCCAAATTCTTTCTTTTTTTTTTGAGGAAGATTAGCCCCGAGCTAACATCTGCTGCTAATCCTCCTCTTTTTGCTGAGGAAAACTGGCCCTGAGCTCACATCTGTGCCCATCTTCCTCTACTTTATATGTGGGACGCCCGTCACACCATGGCGTGCCAAGCGGTGCCATGTCCTCACCCGGGATCTGAACTGGGGACCTCAAATTCATTGTAATGGTGTCTTAGTTTGGGCTCCATTAGACAAAGCTTCCAGTGCAAGTAGTTTATTTGGGAGGCGATCCTAGAAATCACAGGTGGCAGGTGGGAAAGTAATTCCGGGAAGGGAAAGGCTAATAAGGGGGTATTATCTAGCTCGCCCCAGGGCGAGTGAGGAGAACTTAATCTTGCTGTGGGTTTCCGGAAACAGTGTGGAAAACACACCTGAGAGATCTCTCCCCAGAGGGGCGGGCAGCTGGGATAGCGATTCCCGGCCTCTCTGTCGCTGGGGAGGATCGCCCAGGGGAGGGCGGGGGGTGTAGGTCCCGGGCGCGACCCGGTGAAGGCCCAGGAGACGCGGCAGGGTAGTGCCGGCCGGTGCCCTCCACGCTCTCACACGTTCCCGCCTCTGCTGACCTTTCCAGTCTGAACTCAGGGACAGGCTTTGTGTTTGGGGAGCTGATCTTTCCCATCCGGCGGGTTAGGCATCACCATGTAGAGAGGCTGGTGAGCGATAAGCAGCAAGATCACCGCGGGCGCCCAGCGTTCCCCAGTAGCAGTTTCTTCAATCATCAGATCTCCAGAACGACGCGAACAGCTGCTGTTTTTGACGACTCTGTATGCCCACGCGCTGGCGAAAGGCTTTCACGCTTTTTCTGTTTATCTTCACAACAGCCCTGAAGTAGAATGCATTATTTTCTTTTTGTGGGTAAGGAATTAGGGCTCAGAGAAGTTCAGTAACTTGTCTGAGGCCACATACCCGTAAGTGGTAAAGACAATTGTAAACCCACTTGTCTAACTCCACAGCCTTTTGTTTTGTTGGTTGTTGTGTCTCTAAAATGTCAAATCTTTTCATCTAAAGCAATCCTCCCACCTTTTACATGCCACTAACTTGCTGAAAAGACTGGAATCAGTTGTCCGGTGGCATGTGCCATATTCTGGATCTGATTGTTTCCTCCTGGTGTGGCTTAGCTTGTTCCTCCAGCCCTGGATTTTCTGCAAACTGGGAGTTAGGTCTAAAGGCTTGTTAGATGCAGGTTCAGTGGTTCAGCAGCACGGATTCCAGCTGGTCCTGTACCCGGCACCCTGCATCCATGCGGAGGCCAGATGCCGAGCTCAATCCGTGGGCTCAGGAGGAGACAGTCGATTCTGCCATTGCAAAGCGCTTTTTTCCCTTAGAATCAGTGAGTAATCCGTGGCGTGATAGTTTCAAGGCCTGTGCTCTTAATTATAATGTAATAGAACTGTCTCAACCCCAAAGTTTCAAATTAGATGTGACCATGCCAAATCTGACTCCCACCAAGAGGCCAAGCGTTCGCTGACAGAGGAGCCTCAGACTCCAGACCCTTGGCCTTCATTTGAAAAGAGATGGAGAAGAGGCGGATGTGCCTTCTTCAGATTTCCCTCCACTCGGCCTTGGTAGAGGCTTCTGACCTCGCCTTTGCAGTTTCCACGTGGAAGGAACCATCAGGCCTGAGGACTGCAGAGGCAGAGCAAGAGGAGGGTGGCCAGGTGTCGGCATGGAGCCAAGGGCACCGGCTCAGCTCTGGGCTCCCAGCTTCCCTCTGGGGCCTGCCAAGTGGTAGGGGCGGCCCCTCCTTTCCTGCACTTGCCCACATTCCTCCCAGATGATACTGAGACGCTGCTTGTCTTTCAAGCCAGCTGCTGAAGGTTCCGAACAAGCAAAGAAATGCCAGCTTCCACTTCCAGTTATGTCAAATGGGCCTATTATGCAATCAGATCTGGCTGAGCCCCAGAATAGACCCCAAAGCACCAAGTGATTTGATGACATTCCCACACAATCTGTTCTTGCTGGCACTCTGCCTGGCCTGGTGAGCTACTCTAAAACATCCAGATGTGTCCCGGGAACTGGAATTCTGCAGGGAGAGCCCAGGGCTGAACTGCTGCTGCTGCTCCCCTGGGGGCCCGGAGGCAGACTCCTCCGGCAGTGTCTGTCGTGTTCTGTGCACTGTCACTACATTTCCTTGACATCTGGTCCAGGGAAAAAGTTTATAGGCCGCTCCATTTTGAAAAAGTGAGATGCAGCCAATAATAACTGTGGTTTGCTCTTAAGGGCAGGCACAGGGGCTCGGAGCATGTGCGTGCGGGGCTACCCCACCCAGAAGGGACTCCTAAGCTGCTTTCCCCAACCCCCAGTCCAGCCGGGTCAGTGAAGGACACGTGGAAATACCCCTGAGAGAGAAAAAGAGTTGCCAGACTTTTGGCGTCTTTTCCTATCTTATTTTGTTTCTGCAGGACAGGAAGAGGGTCTGCATGAAAGAAGCAAGTTTTTAAGTAAAAAAGAAAGATTTTAAGGCTAAATGAGGGTGCAGTGTGAATAGTGGAAAACTGGCCTGGGCAGCCGTGTGGTCAGGGGAGCGGGGAAGTCGGAGTGAGAAGTTAAGATCCGGGAAGACTGCTCTGCACCTGGAGGGACACAGCCCTGGGGATCCATGCCGTGAAGTCAGGGCCAAAGCCGAGGAGGGGCCAGCTCAGACCCGCAGCGGCTTAGGACCCGCAGCAGTCAGGACACGCAGGGACTGTAGGTGGCACTGAGGAGAGGAGGAATCCTTAGGTTGGGAGGACTTAGAGCTTTCCTTCTTGTCAAATGTTTTGTGAAACTTCCAATGTTATAGGGAGCCAAACCCCTCAAAGTATATTCCTATTCAAAACACTGCATTTTATCTTTATGAAAACCATGATTAATGTGATTCTTGTCTGCTCTCGGTTATTTACGATAACAATAATAACATATGCTGAGCTCCAACTGTGTACTAGACACTCTACGACACTTCTTAAATGTATTTTACCGTTTAATTCTTGCAACAACGCTCTGATGAAGTCCTATCATTAACCTCATTCTACCAATGAGGAAATGGAAGCTCAGAGAGACCAAGATGCTCACCCAAAGTCACGGAGCACGTGTTCACTAGGATATGAATTCAGCCGCTCTGACTGGTCTAGAATCCTCGCTCTGTCTTGTATTGTGTCAAGAATCATAAATTCCTGGAGGGGCTGGCCCGGTGGCGCAGCGGTTAAGTGTGCACATTCTGCTTTGGCGGTCTGGGGTTCACTGGTTTGGATCCCGGGTGCGGACATGGCACCACTTGGCAAGCCATGCTGTGGTAGGCGTCCCACGTATAAAGTAGAGGACGATGGGCACAGATGTTAGCTCAGGGCCAGTCTTCCTCAGCAAAAAGAGGAGGATTGGTAGCAGTTAGCTCAGGGCTAATCTTCCTCAAAAAAATAAATAAATAAATTCCTGAAGAGCAGCAGCTACGCCTCAGCCTCGTCTTTGTACCGTCTCCCACCCTCCTCACAGGTAATGTGGTCCGTTGCATATAGCAGGCGCTCGTGAGTCTTTATTAGAAGAACAGATATCTTACTGGACTTCCCCTCTCTGCTGCCCAGGCTCTGGGGAAAGAACTCTGGGTTTCTAATTAGTGCTAGATCTTCAGAACAACATAAAGAAAAAAACCCCTTAAATTCTCATTAAGCCCCTAATGAGTTTTATTATCGGATGAAAAGCAGTGACCATTTCGGATCTTGCAGCTATTGATCTGCGTTGTCTTTATTGTCGTGTTGATCTGCATTGTCTTTATTGTCCTGTACATCATGAAGACTCAAGTGACGCATTTTGAGTCCCTCCATTTGAAGAAAATCTTGGATGCAGAAGCAGCTTTTTAAAAGCCAAAATGCATGTTGGGGGAAGTGAGCCATGAGGTCCGTGGCAGCCCCTCACCCACACAGCCGAAGGACCAGTTGCCTCCCGGGGCTGGTCTGAGCTGCAGCTGTCCTGAATGCCCAGTTACAATCCTAATCCATCTCTGGCCTTTCACCGAGACTCCGAATGAGGACATCTGTTTTGCCGAAGTGGTGACCTCCTCACTTAGAAGGGGAAAGAGCGCTCCAGTGCATTTCACAGCCTTTCACTGGAGATGATTTCCAGCTGCTCCTGAGCAGGATGCAGCAGCCGATTGAAAGGCCAGCGTGGTCTGGAGCTGCTGTCCTGGGTCTGAACATCACGATGAGGTCCAGAACAGAAGATGCAAAAATCTGTCGTGTTGCAACTATAAAATGGAATGAAAACTCTCCACGTTACCAAATGGTGACTCGTGATCTCTTTGTGTTAAGCAATACTTGACATAGCCCAGTTCCAGGAGAACAAAAAGAGATTGGAACACTGCTTGAAATGGGGTTTGACTTATGGCCACAAGGCCCCGGTGCTTGGGAAGTTCTCACTGTGAGTCCTTTGGGCCCTGACTTCCTCTGCGGAGACAGCGGCTCTTTCTTTTTGTCATTTTCCCTTCTTCTCCAGGGTGGCTCAGAACAAGGTGACCAATACAGCGTGGTGCGAAGGAACGAGCCCGGACACCAAGAAGCCTGCCCTCTGGCGCCAGCTCCTTCTCTAACTGGCCCTGATAGCTACTATTCTGTTCACCTGTTGCTACACGCAAGGCACGGTATCAGGCACTTTACACAACCTAATTTAGAGGCAGTAGACTGAGAGATGAGGAGCTTGCACTCAGGAAGCAGCTGCCTGCTTTGAATCCTGGTTCCATCACTTTTTGGTGTGTAACTTAATGTCTCTCTACACCTCAGTTCTGCATTGTAAAAAGAGGATAAGAACAGTTCTCACCTCAGAGGTCTCTTATGAGGATTAAATGAGTTACTATGTGCGAGGCACTAGAAGAGCGCCTGGCACGGTCGATGTTTATAAGTGTTAATAACAATAATCATAGAAATAGAAGTAAAGCCTCACGACTCTGGGAAGTAGGCAGCTTTCATTTCTGCTTCAAGGATGAGGAAATAGCAGCTCAAAGCAGTTTCTGAGCTCCTGAGAGATGGAGTGTAAACTCCTAACCGTGATCTCAGCCACAGCACCTCCGCGGGCCTCAGTTTCCTCGACTGTAAAGTAAGGGGGCCGGTGGACCGTGGGCTGCCCCTCAGACCCTCGCCTCCTATAGCCCCTGCCCTCTGCCCCGTGTCCTCCGCAGCAGTGGCAGTTCCCTCCTTCCGAGGACTTTCCCTTCCACCTTCAGATACGCCCAGCTGTCCCTTGGTCTAGAGTCTTCCTTGTGCCTTTCCTTCAGTGCCAGCTTCAGGGTGCCTCTCCTATCTTTAAAGCCCAAGTTACCAGGCGTAGAGACCCTCGCGCTGACTTCCCATCCAGCTCCCTCTCTCTGCAATCTTTGTCTCTTCCTTCCACCCAAACCCATGCATCTTTTCTCACTTCTTCCCTGTCTCAGCATCTTTGCAGGATGCAATATGTCAAAACGTAACGATCAAACTGTAATGACAGGTTTCACTCCTCCAGAACCCTCTGCATTTGGCAGATCTTTTTCTCTCTCTCAAAAACATAAACAATTTCATATAGTTCATAATATTGTGTCGCTTTGTGTTTTTTTGGTGAGGAAGAGTGGCCCTGAGCTAACATCTGTTGCCAATCTTCCTTTTTTTTTTTTCCTCCCCAAAGCCCCAGCAGATAGTTGTATATCCTAGTTGCAAGTTGTATGTTCTAGTTTCAGGTTGTATATTCTAGTTCTTCTGTGTAGGATGCCAACACAACACGGCTTGATAAGTGGCGTAGGTCCGCACCCAGGATCGGAACCAGCGAACCCTGGGCCACCGAAGCGGAGTGTGCAAATCTAACCACTCAGCCACAGGGCTGGCCCCTGTGCCACATTTTTACCACCTTTACTCACCATTATGTGTTGGAGATCTTCCCATGTCAATCACTAAGAACTACCTCATTATTTTTTTATTGCTATGCATTATTTCAGTATGGATACACATACTTAATTACTCCCTAATTGATAGACATTCAGTTTGTTTTCAGTTCTTTGATTGCAAACAACACTTCAATGAGCATCCTTGAATATGCTTCTTTGGGCACAGGTGTGAGTATTTTTCTAGGGTAAATGCCAAGTTGGACTTGCCGGGTTATAGGATATTAAATTTTAATAGATCAGTTGTCTTCATTTCAGCTGCCGCCTTTTAGCTTAGTCCAGCTCAAAGCTAGGATTAAGTCCTGTTCCTGGGAGGGAGGCTCTTAGGAGATCCTGCTTCAGCGGTTTATCATTCACCCTAAGCTGATTTCGCTGCTGCCCCACCTCTGAGGATGGCAACTCAACGTCTGAGCTCCTGCTTTTGTGTGCTTCCTTCTTTGTCTCAGCAACTTGCCCTGATTTCCTCCACTTCTGGGTCTCTGAACCCTGTACCTGTATTTCTGAGATAGCCAATACCTCCCTGTTGGAACCTCCACCAATTACTGCCCTTCACTCCTCTCGCCCCACATGGGCCTGCATGGACTCGCCAGCTCTTGGCCTCTGCTCTGACCTTGACTTGTGGGATTCTGATCTCAACTGTCCTTTTCCCTTAGTCTAGTGTACTGATGTCACAGGCCCCAGTAGAGTCCATATTCCTTAGCTCCAGTTGGGCTATTAATACCCTAAAATGACCCTTTTTTTGCCTTCTACCCTGTCCCAAAGTTCTGCCTGGACTCAGCCACTTCCTGGCCTGGTGGCGGACGAAGCTCACACACCGTTACTGGGTTTCACAACATCACACAATACTGATTATCTTTCATTTCTAACCATATGGCTGTTTTTTTCTCAGTGAAAAGACTTCCTTTCTTTTTCTTTTCCTCTTTCTTTGATATTCTTCAAGACTGGGTGTTTACCCTGCTATTCTTTCTAAGTGCTTACTTCTTCAATATTTTCCTATTCTTACTTAATTTAACAGACTTAAATACAATATTTCCAATCTACGTATCCAGCTTCACCCTTTCCCACGCTCCATTACTGTGTTTCTAATCGTCTACATAACATCTCCATTTCGATGTTTCCCATCACTTCAATTTCAATATGTCTACACCCAACAGAACCATCTGCTATCATCTTACCCCATCTGTTCTCTTTCCAGTTTTCCCTGTCTCTGTAAATAGCATCACATTTTCCTGATCAGCTAGACTAGAAATCTTGGAATTACGTCTGATTTATTTCTTTCTTCACCTCTTATATACAACATATCACTGAATCCTGCTGAATTTTTCTTCTTTGAAAATAACTTTGTGGGTGACTTCTGGTTGAAAAGTAGATTGTGTACACACATGTATCTCTGCTCTTTTCTGAAATGTCACTAAACAGCAGTAAAGATATGTTTTTAAAAGCAAAACCCCACGTAAGACAGGGAAAGGAGAAAAACACAAATTGGAAAGTACATGGATGAATGATAACTTATTTAGCACACCTGAAGAAGCTAAACCATAAGAAAAGAGCAAAAAAAAAGAACCTGGGAGCACCCCAATTTTCCCATCTCTAAACAAGTTAATGGCCCAGAAGTTTGGAGGTGCTAGAGACATCAAGAAGTGGGAGTGAAGGCAGGGCTAAAGAGAAGAATAATTTGAAAGGTTTTTTAAGGCAGTTAGAACTCTGTTGCCCTTCCCCAATCCTCCCCACCCCAGAAAAAGACTGGAGAGTTACTCTGGAACAGTGGGTTTCTGGCCTGGGGACACCAGTAACTGTTGTATTTGTACCTAAAACAGGGTGATCAATTAAAAGTTTATATATTGAGAGCTGAGACTTTGTCCCTGCTGCCACCTAGAGCTCAAGCTTCTCTGACACAGGAAATGGAAGAGGCATCTCTGGGGACTCTGGCCAGCTCAAGAGAAAAGGCCTAGAGATACCAACACCAGAGTCCCCAGTGACATGGCTGGGCCGTATCATCTTCCAGGAAAGCCCATCTAATCAACTTTTTCGTGCCCCACTTTTAAATATGGACAGACAGGGAAGGATTCCAGAAATTTGTGGACAATCTTTAACATGAAAGATAGAAACCCAAACAAACAAAAAATAAATTGTAGGAAACAAAGACCTCACAGGGAGAAGAAAACTGGAGAAAAATGCTCAAACTTCTATTAATATTCTCAAAGATCTAAGAGAATACTTTACATCTATGCAAAGAATACAGATGCTATGTAAAAAAAGAACAGAGAGTAAAAGAGTTCTTGGAAATTGAAGATATCATAGGAGGAAAAAAACTAGAAATTTTGGAAAATAAGTTTGAAATCTCAGCAAAAAATAAAGATAAGGAGATGGAAAATGGGGAACAATAGAGAACAAAAAATTGATGTTCTAAAGAGGAAGAGCAGCAGAAACAGAAGGGAGGAAGTTATCAGAGAAATAATGGATGATAATCGTCCAGAACTGAAGGACATGAGTTGGCAGACTGGAAAGGTCCGCTGAGCACCTAGCACGAGGGTGAAAGCACTCAGTCCAGTCATTGTGAACTTTCAGAGCACGTGGGACAAAGAGAAGAGCCTGGAAGCTTCCAGAGAGAAAACTCAAGTTTTAAACAAAGAGTGAGAATCAGGATGGTACCAAACTCCCCTACAGGACTGTCAGAAGCTAAAAGACAATGCAGCAATGTCTTAACATTCTGAAGGAATATGATTTCCAGTGTAGAATTTTATACCTAATCAAACCAGCACAATTTAGAATGAGAGTTTAATAAAGTCCGTTTCAGGCACGCCATGTCTCAAAAACTTTACCTGACATGCACCCTTTCTTAAGAAGAGAATGGTGGCTGTAACCCACCAAAATGAGAGAGTACATGAAGAGAGGTGAAAGCCTGGGACCCAGGAAAATGAGATTCAACGGAAGTGATAGACAAGAGAAATCCTGGAGTTGAAGGTGAAAGGAAAATCCGAGATGACAGCTGTGCAGCAAGCATGGAGCACCAGCCCACCTGAGCACGTCAGAAGGCTCACGGAGAGATTCCGCCAGGATGAAATCGATAGCTATTTTTCTCCTCCTCCCCATTCTCCTCCTTTTTTCCTTCTTCTTGTCGTTTTCCTCCCCCTCTTCCTTGTTCTTTTTGTGTTATAATTTAGTTCCTTTAAAAGGTTTTTTGCTGTGAAATAGCATCCCTTCATTTCAAAAGTACTGTTTAATCACTATAACAAATCAAACAATATGCTAATAATAGCTAACAGAAATCAAGTACTTGCTAAGTGTCAAGCACCCTGAGGTGTGTTACATGTGTTATGTCAATCTTCATCCTCACCCTGTGAGGTTGAAACTATCATATCTCCATTCCCAGATGTGGGAACGAGGCACAGAGGTCAAGAACTTCCCAATGACGCATGTGAGAAGTGGTGGGCTTGGGATTTGATGCCAGTGACTCCTGAGCCTATGAGCGTGAGCACTGTGCTATGTCTTAAAGGAAAAGTGACATTCTCCCCCATTGCCTCAAACCCAGCAGGTACTCCTTGGTAACAGTTCAGGGTGCATCTTGCTGCACTTTTTACATGTTCATATGAACATGTATATGGGGTTCTTTTCCTTTGAAAAAAATTGAATCATATTGCATGTTTTCATGTTATTCAATGAACGTTTCTTGAAAGCACGTTTTGTGCTTGGCACTGTGCTAGGGATTGGGGTGAAATAAAAGTTATATAGTCCCTGCTTACAAGGAGCCCCTAGATGAATAAATTGAATACCCTGGTTTATTGAGATTATTATCATAAAACACTATTTTTTCAAAGAATTAGAGTACAATAAATAGATTCAGTGTTAAATTATACTAAACCTGAGCTTTTCTTTGGTTCACACAACACTTTACACTCTTGAATACCTTTGCCTTTTTAGCATGAACTTCAGCTATCCTTGAATAATACAGCAAAAAGTTGTTATTTGAATTTCCAGGTGTTCAGATTCTAGGGAAGTAAGTCTACACTAGGCATTTCACCAGCCTCTCTGCCAACCCTCTTCTCTTGGATGCCATCCTCCTCAGGGCCTCATGCTGTGCCACTTTAATATCATTCCTTTGGCCTCAGTCCAGATCCTAGGTAAGCTTTAAAAACCCCCAGCTGACGTTGTCTAGGCTGTGGCTGTGTAAGTCTTGGACTAGGGACACACTTTACGGTCTATTTAGCAGAGATTTTGCTTCCTCGCTTCACCCCTGGAGGATAAAATGGAAATAACTAAAAAATAAAGACTGTTTAGTCAAAGACAAATTCTTGGCTCAGGATGACACTTGTTTGCTGAGTGTAGCAAGGAAAAAGTAGCGTTGCCACTGATTTGTCTTGAGAGCTGCAAAATTTCTTCTTGTATGTGTTGGTGAAGCTTGGTTAGAGACAGAACTTGAGTTTTGGCTATTTCTACTGGAATTTGAAGATTGTCTCTTTGGAATTCCTTGTGTGGGAGGTAACTAGCCACCTTTAAATCTGGGCGCACTTCCTCATTTGTAATCTTTAACCTGCATAACTTTCCTACAGTTCTGAATTTTGTGTGATAACAGAAGAAAAATTATTGATGTTAAACTGTGTGTGAGAGAAAGTAAGATAATAGATTGTCTCCAGCTCTTTATCTGTAGAATGCAGTATTCCACTGCAGGTAGGAGGGGCTATTTAAGGTCAAGGATATATCAAATCCCCCAAACAAGAGTTGAAGTATGGTCTGTTCAGCGTGACTGACGTTCCAGCATCCGGGAGCATGTTTACTGGCTCTAATCCAGTTCCAGAGGCTGCTGCTGAACAACTGTGATTGCACTCCACAGATGATTTGTGAAGAGTGTCAGAGCAGGCTGCGATTACAACAATTTGTCCTGCTTCTTTTTTTTTCTGACCTGCTTAGTGAAGTATGGTTTACAAATGATAAAGCGCATAAATTTTAATTGTACATTTCAACAAGTTCAGACAAATGTACACACCTGTGTAACTACCACCTCAGTCAATGTGCAGAACGTTTCTGTCATCCCAGAGTTCCCCTGTGCCCCATCCTAGTCATTCTTTTCTCCATTTCCTGCACCCCTGGCCTCAGGCAGCTGATCTCCTTTTGTTGCAGTAGATTGAATTTGTCCTTTCTAGAGTTTCATGTAAATAGAATCATACAGTGTTTGTCTCCTATAGCTCAGCATAATGTTTTTGAGATTCGTCCATTTTGTTGCGTGTATGTGCGGTTACTTCCTTTGGGATGTTAAGTCATATCTCATTGTATGACTACACCGCAATTCATTGATCCATCCATTGTTGATGGGATTGTTTTGAATAGTTTCCAACTGTTGGCTGTTATGACTAGAGGTGCTATGCACATTTGTGTACAAGGCCTCGTGTGGACACAAGTTTCTTTTCTCTTGGGTAAATGCATAGAAGCAGAATTGCTGAATCATATGTTGAGTATATGTTTAACTTTTTAAGAAACTGCCAACTGCTTTTGAAAGTGGTTGTACCATTTTACATTCCCACCAACAATATACGAGAGTTCCAGCTGTTCCACATTCTTGCCAACATTTGGAATTTTCAGCCATTTAAATTTTAGCCATTCTAGTGGGTGTGTAGTGGTATCTCGTAATTTTAATTTGGATTTGGATTTGCTTATTTTACATCGTCTATCTTTTTTGGTGAAATATCTGTTCAAGTCTTTTGCCTATTTTACTTTTTTTTTGCCCATTAATTTTTTTCTTTTGTTTTTTCAGTCTTCTTATTCTTGAGTTATAAGTGTTTTTTATGTATTCTGGGAAAAGGTTTTTTTTTTTTTATCGGATATATGCTTTGCAAACATTTTCTCCCAGTTTATGGTTTGCCTTTCCATTTTCTTAAGAATATCTTTTGAAAAGAAACAGTTTTTAAACTTCAGTGAAGTCTAACCTTTCAAATTTGTTTATGCATTTTGCTTTTTGTATTCTGAGAAATCTTTGTCTAACTGTTCTGCTACTTTTTAAAAAACTTTTCTTTTACTGATCAAAATGAATTATTCACCTGTGATATGACTATGTACTTAGAAAGACCAAGGCAATCAACTTAACAATTATAAGAGCTAATGAGAATCAAATAAGGTGACCAGAATGAGATTCAGATCTCAACTTTCCTGTATGTGTATTAGTCAGCGAGCTGGCAGGACGGCTGGCATATTCAAAAGGGGTGACTGAAGAGAGTCTGACAAAGGGGCACAGGTGTGGGCGGGGTTAAGCACTGGGATCTAACAATGGCAGGCAGCCATTCCTAACTCTAGGCCTGAAGGGTCAAAGGAAAGATGCAATTTCCAGAACCCAGGGAGACTTACAGCTGTGGGAGAGGTTCATCTGATGGAAGCTGTGGTCTTTAGCAGAGGAATACAGCCACTGTCCACCCACGAGCCAGGAGAGAGGGCGTCAGGTGAATAAATACTTCAATCTCTCTCTCCTCTCATCCTTTGAATCTTCTGCCAGTGGCTCCCATTGGCCAAACTCAACTGGAAGCCAACGGCAAGGAAGTTCAGCTGATGCAGCCAATAAAGATCAGCCTTTCAGAGCTGACTGTTGGTTCATGGGCATGAAGCACCCAAATTGACTAGAGCGAAATCTCAGCTTCCAATTTAATGACACGTTGACTGTGTTTACTGGTGGAACCACTTCTCCCTTGAGCAGGATGCCTTACAGAACCATTAAGCTCAAAGTTGCAGCATCAGCATAAAGAACCAAAACTCTTTGTGCGGGTTGTTAAATCTAATAGTGGGAGGAGCCACTCCCATTTTCACCCCTTGTTTCCCAGAGAAGAGCATTCTAGCCATGAGGAGCTGGCACTGTATATTTGCCTCTGATTTATTGCATATACTTTATCTTGTAGGCAGGCACCCCACCTACAGGATTAGACTCTAAGCTTGACTTTCAGAAATCTCAGCCCTGTGGCTATAGCGATCTAGTTTCTTTCAGAGCAGTCATAGAAGCTTTCTGATAACTTATGCAGACCTTTAGCTGGAAATGTAAAACCCTAGACTCATCATCTTTTTTTCCCTCCAAGCTCTCCATCTCACTTAGAAGCAAGCAACTAAGCCTGTGGTCCTTATACAATATTTCCATGAAAATGTTCTGTAGCAGCAGCTACTTTGTCACCCAAAGCCTTTACCTTCTATAGGGACTTGACTCCAGGTGACTATAGATAGTACTTTAGGAAACATTTTGTTACTCTATACTATCTGTGTACCTTTTATGAATGGAAACATGTCCATTAATACCTTTAAATCTAGCCAATTAGAGAACCGATTCTAGATTTTCATCCTCACCATTCTGTTTTCCTGGAACCACATCTGGTATCAATAACTTTCAATCCAGGTTTAGGCAGAAGAACAGAGTCCTTATGAGAATGGTGGGACAAGGGATTTATTATAGGAATTAGACCCGAACATAATTAGGGAGGGAGATACAAAAATGAAGATCTGGAAGTGCCTCCTAAGGCACTTAGGCACTTGTTGCCTCCTAAGGCAATGGCCTTTCCATTTTTTACAGCAAGTTGTATCCATCATCCAAAAGCATTCTTGCATTCCAAATCCAGGCACGAGAGGAAGTTGTATTTTGTGGCTCTTTAGTTTGTTAAACAAAGTTAAAGACTATTAATGAGATGAAAAGACGTTGTCTTCTTTTTCCTTTCAACCTGCCACAAGTTATTGAATCTGTTAATTCATTCAACAAATATTTCTTAGGCACTTGCTGATCTAGAAACTGGAGACAGATTATTGAACAAAATAGGCAAGAAACCCATGCCTTATGGAGCTTGCATTCTGATAAAGGAAGACTCTAAAGTAAGCGATTCAGCTGTTAGAGTATGTTGGAAGATGAAGAGAAGGGGCTATTGACAGGGAGACCCACAAGCCTGGGACCCATATCCCCCCAAATGGGTGTTTGTGCACCCAGCCTTGTTGGCAACCACAGTCTTGCCCAGCCTTGACTTGGGTACCCTTGTCTTTCACTGCTCCCCAGCACTAACCCTGCCTTCCTATCAAATGAGTCCTTTCTCCCTGTTCTTTCAACAAGCCTTGTCTTTCCTGAAAATTGAGCGTCCCTACCCCTGCGGCAGTTTCTGTGGGTGCCTCCCTGAGGCTGCCCTCTTTGATTCTGGGCTCTGACGCATTCTCAAGCTAAGTTTTCAGCCTCATGTATTCCTAGCACATCCCCTCGTTCTGCTGCCAGACCCCTTTCATCTCTCTCACATGCACACGGCACTGATGGTACACCCACTGCTTCTGATCCTGACTTGCAAATTTACGTTTTCCACGGGGCGAATCTTGATCAGGGTGAGTGAAGTGAAGCAATATCTCACTTGACAAAAAAATGTGTCAGGTTGCTGGGGCACAGAGAATGTGCACAGTTGGGAAATATAAACAAGAATGGCTGCAAAAAATAGACTGAGCTGGGGCAGGGTGATGGTTTGCAAGTGGACGTCATATCTTTTCCTTTGGAGAAATTAGCATGTCTCATCCCCCATCCCTAGCAGCATTGTCATATTATTCTGCCTTGGAAAGAAAGGGTGATCATCAAGGTGCAGATCCGATACTCTTCCTGGAGACATTGCTGTTCCCCAGTGCCTAGGACAGGGGCAAGCTTAGTCATGGTTTGGGAACAGACGTCTTAGGAACCACCCTTCCTTACATCCAGGGGTCCGAGAGATTGATAGATGTTCTGTGTGCGCTTGCAAAGTCTAGAGGCGGCACGTGGTCTGAAGCCTTGGAAACCCTGCCCTGCAGCCTGGGATCACGCTTTCGATCTTGTCCAACTCTGTTACCCAGGGTGATTAGCTGCCAACACTGCCTCATGACACACCAGTGTGGGGTGGGGTGTGCAGCTGGTGTGGAACTGACTCAGGCCTCACTGACTGTCCACCTCCCCCAGCTCAGTGAGTCCTCAGCAGTCATACCGCCTGCTGTGGGGGTCCAGGAGAAGGTTTCCAGGCAAGGTGGTCAGACTTAAGCTTTCTTTTGAGTAATTTCTAGTCTGATTTTCGCAGTGCAGGCAAATTTCAACTCCAAAGTCAATGCTCAGAAAATTCTCCTGGGAGTCCAAGGAAATAGCATACAGTCTTAAGTACAGGCTGCTTTCCTATTAATAGTTCCTATTGACATCTGTAGAGTGCTTTTCGCAGTAGTAAAGCACTTTCGTGTATACAGCCCTGAGAGCACTTCACAGATGAGAAGTGGACTCAGAGAGATCACACAGGAAGTATGTGGAGGATTCAGGACTTAGACCTACCCCAGAGCCTGTGCTTTTTATTCCATGGCACACTACATTTTGCCTAATGGATCACAAAATATTGGCCAATCATTCTTTCCTGAGTCTATTATTTTGCCTGGGAGTTTGTTTGTAATTCTGATGCGGCGGGAATCTTTTCGTGGAACGGTAGGGGCAGCATATCTTATTGGAAAGAGCACTAGATTAAAACTCATGAGCCTTGAATTCAAGTCCCAGCTTGGCCACTGGATGGCTGTGTGACCCTGAGCTAGCTTCGCAACCTCTCTGGCCTTAGATTCTATTGAACAAGAGCTCAAACTTGATGATATTTATGCTACTTTTTAAGCTCTCAAATTCTCAAGTGAACCCCATCCTATTGCAGAAAACCATACAGGTGCCACTGAAGGCAGACTTTCTGAAACACAAGCTCCAGTTCTGAATGCCTCGTCAGGGCTTGACTTTCGTAAAGTCAAAGATTTGTCCGAAGACCACTTGTGGTGTCTGGTGGCCATAACTTTGTGTGTCTGTTTCAGTTATCTTGTGCTACGTAGCCTAAGAGTAGTGGCTTAAAACAACATGATTTAGTATTTCTCACAACTCTGTGGGTTGGCTGGGCTCAGTTGGGCAGTTCGTCTGCTCCCTCTGGGGTCTCTCTGTGGCTTTATTCAGCTAGCTTTTTAGTTGGGCCTAGAATGTCCAAGATGGCCTCACTCACATACCAGGGCCTCAGTTCTGGCTATTGGCTGAGGATCTCAGCTCTCCTCAGCTTGTCTCTCCATCCAGCAGGGCAGCCCTGACTTCTTTTCACGACAGCTCAGAGCTTTGAAGAGGGTAAAAATGCAAATTGCAAGGTTTCTTAAGGCCTCAGCTTGGAAGTCATACAGCATCCCTTCTCCCGCATTCTATTGGTCAAAGCAAGTCAGGGCCATCCCAGATTCAAGAGGAGGGGAAGTTGACTCCTCTGCCTTTTGATGGGAGTAGTGGCAAAACCACTTTTGCAAGAGTACACAGCATGCCATGTTTAGAAACAATCTGCAAAAGGAGAAGGAAACTATCCACAGAGAACTGGCGATGCAGGAACACAGCATAGGTCAGAAGACTCAGGGTCCCCGAGCATGCTCCATCTCAGAGATCTCCTTAGAGACTCTTCAACTCCTGAGAAAACCATGGGTTTCTGGGAATGCATTGGCAGAATGGATTAACTGTTACCAGTTGTCTGCATTAAGGTATCACCATCACCCCACAAGGTCCTTCTCTCTTTACCTCCTGCTCCTCCCTGTACCACTTCCCCACTTCTTACCCCCACCCCACTCTTATTGGCTCTCTAAACCCTTCTCCTTGAGCTATGTGATTTTTCCTGGGGTAGGGTGAGGGATCTGGTGGGGAGTTGTCTTCATCTGCAACTTAAATACCTGGGCACACGCATACTCAAGGCTGTCCTTTTACGGATCATTAGAGAGTGTGTCATCTGGGGACCACGGTTTCGCTCTCATAGGGTGTTGCTTTGTTTTGTTTGCTTTGTGTTCTTCATACAGACTTGCACTGGCCCCCAGCAAACTCTCTTGTTTTACAGCAAGGCTGCTCCATTCTGCTTGTTTCTGTTATCTGCCAGGCCCCTGAGGGCACTTATGTTTGCCCCCTTGATCTAGCTCAATAAGCCCAGTCTACAGGTCAGAGAAACAAGCCCCAGAGAGGTGAGGTGATTGACCTCTCTAAACTAAATAGAAGAAAACACTCCCCAACCTCTGCTTTCTCATTTATTACCTTTTCTTGTCCTTTCAACAGCCCAGTGGTAGAGTTCATAGATGAGGAAATCAATATTTTGGGTGTCAACAAAGGCCTTACAGCCTGGATGTCTTGGTTTCCCTTCCAGAAGACTTTTCAGCATGGCGTGCAGGGTTGGCCTGGAGCATAAGGAAGGAAGAGTATTTGCTGTTCCCCACGTTAAGTCAGCATTTTACAGGGATTCTAGGGGATCATCTGGACTCTCCCTAAGCTCAGCCCCTGAGTACAGAGCAGACTTCATCTGGTGTCCTTGAAAACCCTGAGCGAGTGAGGTTGTTTACAGATCCCCATGAGTCACTTCACTTGTTATCTTAAAGCAAACAATAAAAGCAAATATGGAACTCAAGTGAGCAATATTACTTTGTGTGAACAGCGCAAAATATGTCTTCCATCTTGCATCATAGACTCCTAGAGAGTAGGGGCCAGGTCATTCATTTGCTCAGCATCTGAAGAATGAGTAGAAAATAGTCGGTGTTTAATAAATAGTTGAAAGCACGAGGGGATTTTTTTTGATTCCTTGAGTGAGATTTCTCGGCTTTCACCGTGGGTTAGTAGTTAGAGCCTTGGTATCCAGGCTGGCCTCTTCTGCCCCACCCTATAATCTTATGCAAATCTCCCTGAGCCTCACTTCTCACCTCCAGAATGAGGTTAGAGAAGACAATCTCTTGTGTTCATTCCAGGTTCAAAATTCTGTAATTCCTTCATATTGCATTGGTTCAGGAAATGGGAAAAAGTACTTCAATCCAATGTTTTCTAAGTTTTGGCATCAGTTTCTCATTTTTTGAATTTTGGATTTTAAACCTTCCTACTAAAAGAAGAAGAAGCAGTCAGAGATCCTTGAGAGACTTGACTGGGAAGTTACACTTGAACTGAAGAAGTATATCACCTCATGGTAAGTATTGAGTGTGGGTCCTTGTGGCTCATTTTTATTTTATGCAGCCAAATCTTGGAAAGAATGAGGATTTTGGAAGGAGAGAACCAGAATAGCCTGGGGGTTTATAGACTAGACCCACTGTTGAAAATATTGCTCATTTAATCGATTACAAGATAGACTGACAGACATAAACTGGGAGGTAATTATTCCTGTTTTCCTGGATTAGGGAGCAGGCATTTCCTGAATATTCTGCTATGAGTGTGAGCAGGGACACTGTGTCCGGCATCTGACTGATATTCAATAAAACTCTTCCCAGTGAGCAAATGCATGAATCAGTGAATGATCTGTGCTGATTCACTCTTCTCTTCTACCTAAACAGGATTGAACCGGTTGAGTTTCCTTCGTTCTTTCTGTTTCTTTCTCTTGGTTTGGATGTTATGCATACTCTTCATAATCTTTCAGTGGTTGTCCTTCGTTCCTCCTTCCCCCAGATACAAGAAAATGTTAAGTCTTCTTAAATTTGATTCCCAGTGCTCTGTCCTCCAATGAGGCAGCCACTGTTCCAACTTGTCATTTTTTCCTGAGGTATAGAGGTAGATTTTCATTATGCTAATGAAGCTGAAGCTCAGAGTCCCTCACTTGCACGCTCCAACATTTTAGTACATATTGAACAAGTGTGAAGTTACCTATTATCTCTGTCGCTTTCCTTGGGGAGCTGCAATACACACATAAAGAACTGCATGATTTTTCCAATTGACATAGACAGAAATCTGGAGACTGTGTGTGGGAATGGATCTCAAGAGTGTGTGATTAAAGTAAAAGGAATATAAAGTTGGAAAGCCTTAAAAGGGGACCTGAGTTTTCAGGAGTGGGGAGGGAGAAAGGAGGGGGCATGGAGGGGAGAGAGGTGGAGAAGGAAAGAGAGAGAGAGAAAATTTCACCTGTGGACAACCACTTTGTGCCCGTGGGTTCCAGGTGCTCTCGATCTTCCCATCCTTACTGCCTTTCCTATGGATTTGAACTTGCCTAGCCAGCCCCTATGATTGCATAAGCCAATTCCTTGTAGTAAATCTCTTAATACATTGTCTCCTACTAGTTCTGCTTCTCTGGTTGAACCTGAGGGTTCAACTTGTCCCCTGATTACAAAGTGCACTTTCTCAAACTGTTCTGTTCCTGCCTTATGGTTCTATTCTATTCCTTGATTTACCTCTTTGAACATTTGAAAATTTTTATTTGGGAGTCTTTCAGAAATGATTCCCTTATTTTGAGTTCTTGATTGCAAATTCTCCCATTTGCTGCGTTGGTACCTCTTTTTCCACATGGGTGCACCTTTTGAGAATGAACTCCGCTTCAGCAGTAGCTGTTCTCTGTGGAGGTCTGTGTGGTTGGAGTGGCGGAAGTATCCTTTTGTTGAATTGTCTCCATAGTGAAGTTTCACCAGCAGCCCAGTGAATTGTTGCCAGCTCCAGACCATTTTTCATACTGATTTATTGCCCTTGAATGCCTGCAACTTGCAGGGAGTATGAATTCAGATGCCTCACCCATGTAGGTCACCAACTTGGCTCCCAATATTTATGGCAACTCCTTTCCCATTCACACAGTCCCAGGCAGATGGGCAGATTCCTCCCATGATCTTCAAGTCAGTGTACAGAGTACTTCTATCTGGCATTCCCGCGTGGGGCAGCTGTGTGTGACTCTCAGCTTCATTCAGGTGGTTCACTTCCAGGTCTGAGCCCACACAGAACCTGGGGCCAGAATCCCCTTCTCAGAGCTTTAGAATCCCAACCTAAGATGTTATTGGCTCGTCTGATAATTTGATGAGCTGTTTGGATCCAGCTTTCTCTCACCCCTCTAACTTTTAGTTCATTATTTCTGACACTGGAAGATTTATCTTTCCTGGTTTGAAGCTTATTGTAATGCAGCATTTGAAGAAAAGGGAGATTTCTCACATCAGTTTAATCTACCCTATTGACTAGAAAGGCCCCTAACTGTAGTTTAAGGAAAATTACAGTCCATCCTTTATACAATCATGTTCTTTATGTCCAAAGTCTCTGAATAAATAATTTCCCATCTATCCTTAAAGATCATTTCAAAGATTTCCTTGGAGAAGCCTCTCCTCATTCCCCAAGAGTCTGCCTCTTTCTCCTCATACAACACTCTTTTCAGCCAGAATTTGCTCATTACCCTCAGATATGCAAAGATGTATAGTTTATTTTCTACAGTGGGTATAATCTTCCTCTTGTTCCTTTCTTCTTCCTTCTTGTCCTCCTTAAAACTGGGGATGGGAGAAGGCAATGCTCTGTTTATTTGAAGAATTTGAGATTCATTCCATCCTCAGTGAGAAGGACAGTTTTGATCCCATTTCACTTCTGGAGTAACCTGTACTCGGATTTCTTTATTTTCCTCTTTGTTTGCAAAGGCAATGGCAGTGGAGGGAGTGGTGAGAAGACTAGAGATTGGGGAAGGAGCGTCCTTCCCCTGCCCCCTTCCTCCCCATCTGAATCTCAGACTCTCCTAGTTCTCTGAATACAGCCCCTCTCATGCTGAATGAGGCTCCTCAAAATGTAAGGGACCCAGCAGCCTTGAGTCCTAGATGGAGATTTTTATCCCCTCTGTTTATCCCAAATGGAGACTGTCACTTCCAAAGGCCCTGAAGATAGGTGAGCCCTTAGAACATAACACAATGCTAGGAAGGAGATACATACTCTTAGCAAAGTACATTGCAAAAAATGTGCTGGCTGGGGTTTAACCCTTATAGCTGAGAAGTGCTAGTTGTCTTTTAGAGACTTTATCTGATGGTTTCTCTCCTCTCCTTTACTACAGTGAGGATATGAATTGACCCCTTCCAATTTTATCCATTTGGGGATAAAGACCAGAGAAAGACATAGAATGATGTATAACTCACAACAAAGGTAATACACAGGAAAGGCAGGGCCTTGATGAGGGAAAATGGGGGTAAAAAGGACCTGGGGTTAGTGGGAGAGACAGAGGGTGTGAGAAGGAGGGAGTAAGGGGAATCTTCTGATGAGAGATCCTGCTCACGAAATGGGATCAAGATCCAGTACCAAGGAGAGAGCACTTGGAGACATACTGGACAGACTAGAGATGTCACCATCGACTTGACATGGCTAGGAATTTTTCACTGGACCAGAAGTAAAGCATGGCCCAACATTCTCTAGTATTGTGTGTGCATGCTTCACTGGCTGATGGTAAGACCATTTTGTTTTAGGTTTAACCACCCCTCCCTTTACAATAAAGAGCATCGTTGCAGGGTTACAGTAGAAAAAGAAACCTCATGTGTCAAAGTGAAAACAGCCATAGATCTGTAAGATTCTGATTTAATCTCACTGCTTTTGATATCAAGTCCTCTTGATTTTCTCTAGCCCCACCATCAACTGCAGCAAGTCAGATGTCATGAATATGAGCAACTAGCATTGAGGCATTCTTATGATTTATTAACTCTCTGTACCTCCCAGCAGTGTTATGAATAATTTGTGTTGCACTTAACACAGAGGAAAGCATGCAACAGTTCATTTTTCCATCAGCCAAACCTAAGAGTGACTTTTTGGCCCGTCAGCTATTATTTGATCAATTGACCCCTCAGTTAATCATGCACCTAGGTTAAAAGATAGCTGATGGTGAAATTAAATTGGAATGTTTCGTGAATCAAGGCATTCACATTGAAGAAAAACATTCATTTCACAAATTGCAAGACTTTTATAAATTACTACTGTGCAAATGGGCACTTTAAAAATGATGCTCTGGGTTCTGGCTTAATTTTCAACTTTTCTGTGTTTTCTTTTTACAAGTTGTGTGCTTTTTTAGGGAAATGGTGCTTTACTTACACGGTTGGGCATGAAACTTTCCTGATTTACTTGTAATAGGAGAATCTTCTTTTAATTTCTTATCCAAATAAGAATGAAGATAGTAGGAGAACAATGGTTAGAACAACCAAAGATACCTATTTATCAATTTGCCATTTTTTATAGGCACTGACGTTGAAATTCAATGGCAAATGTGATTCACTATTTTGGAAAGAGAGAACGAAAGCTACTACTTTTGTGAAAACTGATGCCCTTGCCCAGGATGAGATGGAAGGTTCACTCTAGTGAAAAGAGCTGTGGGCCAGGAGTCAGCCTGAGTTCAGGCTACAGATCTACCACAAGCTGATGTGCGATCTAGGGCAGGACACTTCACTCCTCTGGGTTTTGTCTTTTTCAAGTGTAAAGTGAGGGGGCTGACTTAGATAAGGTCTAGGATCCTTTCCCACTCTGACATTCTATAGGACCTTATCAGTGATGGCCCCTACCTTTCAGACTCAAAGCTGAGGCTGGGAATAGACAGCTAGTATGTGTGTGTGTGCACGCACATGTGTGCCCGCGCACTTCCCTTCCTCAGCCCCTTTTGACAAGATGGCATAACCTCACTGTGGTAGGCAGCCTCTGAATGGCTGCTGGTGATCCTTGCCTCCTACTATTCATGCCTTTGTGTAGTCCCTTCAATTCCTGCCTTGAGTGTGGGTTGGACTTATTGATTCATTTCTAACAAATAGAAAACAGTGAAATTGATGGGGTATGCTTTCTGAGATTAGGTTACAAAAAGACTTGGGTTCCATCTTGTTCACTCGCTCTGACAAAAGCCAACCACCATGTACTGAGCTGCCCTAGGAGAGGCTCACGTATGGGAAAAGAGACTGATGTCTCTGTCCAACAACCAGTAAGGACTGAGTCCTGCCAGCCACTACGTGACTGAGCTTGTGACAGATTCTCTTAGCAACACCTGGCTTCCTAACCCTCAAAACGCTAATATGATAAACATATGTTGTTTTAAGCCACTAAATTTTGAAGTAATTTTTTATGCATCATTAGTTAACTAATATACTCATCAAAGTCTTTGCCTTCTAACTTGCACATGTCTCTCAATACCATTTCAGAGATTTCATTCTCCATCTTCAAATTGAGTTTATTTGAAGCCTGGAGACAATGTTAGAAATGGAAAATCATCCTTTTTTTGCCCTAAATTTTTAAAGAAAATAATAATAGTTTACTCTTATCGAGCACTTACTTTGTGCTAAGCGTTATGTGCTAATACCTGTGGCACTTCTTTAAGGATTGGTAGTATTATTGTTCTCATTGCACAGATGTGGGAATTGAAACTTGGAGAGGGTAAATAATGCAGGATGGTAATAATTCAGGAGGGTAAATAATACACATGAAATAGGGGCCAGCCCGGTGGCGTAGTGGTTAAGTTCGCCATTCCACTTCAGTGGCCTGGGGTTCGCAGGTTCAGATCCTGGGCATGGACGTAGCATTGCTCGTCAAGCCACTCTGGTGGCATCCCACATACAAAATACAGGAAGATTGGCACTGATGTTAGCTCAGGGCCAATCTTCCTCACAAACACACACAAATACAGATGAAATAAATGAGTAGTGCAGATAAAGTAACATTGGCAAGTGAAGTGATACTATCACTACACCGTGAGCTAGTTAAACCACAAAGTAAGCAGTGAGTTCGCATTGGGGCACCTCATGTTAAAAAGTATTTTTATATCACTTGGCATATAAATGTAGTGTATATATATATACTTAGGTTGTTTCCCTCCCTTGGCTATTGTGAATAATACTGCAATGAACATGGGAATTCAGATATCTCTGTGAGATAATAGTTTCGTTTCCTTTGGATATATACCCAGAAGTGGGATTGGAGGCTCGTATGGTAGTTCTATGTTTAGTTTCTTCAGAAACCTCCATGCTGTTTTCCATTGGGTACGCCAGTTTACAGTCCCACCAACAGTGAATGAGGGTTCCTTTTCTCCACAGCCTCACCAACACTTGTTATCTCTTATCTTCTTGATAGTCATTCTAACAGGTGTGCGGTGATATCTCACTGTGGTTTTGATTTTCATTTCCCTGGTGATTAGTGATATTGAGCATCTTTTCATGCACCTGTTGGCCATTTGCATGTCTTCTTTAGAAAAATGTCTTTTCAGGTTCTTTGCCCATTTTTTAGTTGGGTTATTTTTTTTTATTGAGTTGTATGAGTTCCTTATATATTTTTAATATTAACCCTATTGAATATGTGGTTTTCAAATATTTTCTCCTATTCCCTAAGTTGCTTTTGCATTTTGTTGATGGTTTCCTTTGCTGTGCAGGAGCTTTTTAATTCGATATCGTTCCACTTGTTTAATTTGCTTTTTTTGCCTTTGCTTTTGGTGTCAAATCCAAAAAATCATAGTGAAGACTAATGTCAAGGAGCTTACTGCCTATGTTTTCTTCTAGGTGTTCTACTGTTTCAGGTCTTAGATTCAAGTCCTTAATCCATTTTGAGTTGATTTTTGTGTATAGTGTAAGATATGCCAGACAGAAAAAGTCAAATACCACATAGTATTACTTATATGTGGAATCTTAAAAAAAAAGTCAAACTCATAGAAACAGAGAGTAGAAAAGTGGTTGCCACAGGCTAGGGGGTGAGAGAAATAGGGAGAGGCTGGTAAAGGGTACAAACTTCAGTTATAAAGTGAATACAGTCTGAGGATCTAATATATAACATACTGACTATGTTATTGTATCCAATACAATGTATCCACAATGTTGATAACATTGTATTGTATAATGGAAATTTGCTATGAGAGTAGAATTTAAATGTTCTCACCAAAAAAAAAAGAGGTAAATGTGTGAGGTGATAGATGTGTTAATTAACTTGAAAAAGGATTTTTATAAGTCGAAGTGCAATGGTATGCCCATAGAGATATGATTATTTAGCTTAAAGGAAAAATCCAGGAGGAATATGACATACCTCTGTGTAAGAGAAATTTGACTTGCTTGTGTAGGTAACAGAATCATCAGGTGGAAGTTTCAAAAAGGCAAATGTCAGCTCATTTCAGGGAGGACCTCCAACAGTAACAAGAGTTTGGAATGGATGGGCCCCTTACAACAGTCGCATTTCCCCAGGGTGCTCAGGCAAAGACTCAATGGCTGCTCTTCTGGGAGGGGTAGAGGAGATGTGGGCACTGGGCAGGGCTGGAATGTAAGTTCCATGAGGACTTTTCCAACTGAGATTTCGTGATGCTGGACATGAATTTGAATTATGATGAGGAGCCCAGACCTCTTGGCCATCATGCAAGTGAATTATTCTTCCCTTCCTCATCTTTTCATGTCTCTAACCAGAACTCTTCTTGAAGTAGCTAAACAAAATATCATATCTAAAACAGAATTTGCCTGTGGCCTGGGCTGGTTCACAAGACTCTGACTCTAGTACAAAGCTAGGGTGTATCTGTAAAGAGATCAGGACACCTCTCTCCTCCACGTCAGCCTGGGCCACTCCTCAGTCATATACTTTAGGAAAAACAGAATATTCCAAGATCATTGATTTATTTTTTTTAGCCAGTGCTCTTAATCTCTCTCCCTCCCAGTGATACTGGTTCTTGCCAACACATCAAGAGATGGAATTCTAAGTAATTTAAAAATATGTCAATAAGTACTTGTTTAACAAATGAGTAAATCTTTATCTTGGCAGGATTGAGATTCCTTTCTTCCTTCCTCCCACGAATACCTATTGCTGTGCATTCAAAGATGAGCAGGACAGACTCTGTTTTCAAAAGCTCATGAATGCTTTCTTGAATTACCTAGTTCCATAAGATTTTGATTATTTGTCAACAGATACCAGAAATGATATTACTATTTGACAGAATAAATAGATGATTGAGTCTTGGTTTCATTTGATATATTCTATAAATTATATTATTTAATTACAACACGAGCTGTCATTTTTATGGTCTAGCAATAGATTGTCTTCATTAAATATATATACCTGTTAATATATGGTTCTCATTTAGAAGAGCTGGATTGCCAGTTTTCTAAGAATCATAGTCCGTTCATATATACTCACTCCAAACCATATCGAACAGCGGTTTTTCCTGATGATTCAGAAGACACTGCAGAATACACAGAACCACAGGATCCACATTGTGAGTGTGGACTTTTGTATTATTGTAGATGTAAAGAGAGAAGATAAGGATGAAGAAGTGGTACGGATGTGCCAGAGAGCCTCTGGGGACACAGAGAGTTAAGTGACAGGAGTTAACACCATCATTAAGATGAGGTAATAGCAGTGACATCTTGAAGATAGTACTTTTTCAAGCCCAGGAGTAGGAAGAGCTTCAGAGTCCAGCTCAAATATAATCGATGATGTTAACATTTCCAAGACAAGAACCCTGTCACCCACAGGTAGGTGATCAACATGAAACAGAACACATTATAGTGTCCAGTCAGCACTGATCAGAGATATGGGATCATGTTCAGGGTTGTTGAAGGACAGGGGAAATTTTTATGTAAAAGAAAGGAATTGGACTGGTGTTACCTGACAAAAACTAGAATTATTAAAAATAGAAATATAGGTAAAGTTTAAAAATTGCAAGTCAAAGTTTGATTTCTATAGAAGGCTTTTGAAAGATGAAAACTGGAAATATTTTAACGTTAACATGAGTTAATGAAAATAAAATATAACAAGATGAAAATTTTGGTCGAACCTGCCCAGATAAAGCACGTAACCAACAAGATACAGAAGATGGAGAGTACCTTGTTTCTGCCTTCTTGGGAATTTAAGAGTGAGATAAGCCAAGGACACTGATGGAGGTAGAGCAGAGGTCTTGGAAAAGACTGAATTTCAGTGCATCACTTGCAGTTACATACATAAATGGAATCCCTAATTATATTATAACAAGAAAATCCGTATGTGAGAGAAGTAATCAGAGAAGGATTAACTCCAGACTTGTTAGCTTTTCCCTTGAGAGAAAAGGAGTTTAGAAGGGATTTGTGTAGCAAAGAATAAGCTCATAAATTGGTTGGTCTATCTGCTGGACACTTCTGGGTACCATGCGTTCCTGTATTGACTGTTTTGGTCATAACCAGTGTCTGTAAATCAAGTGCTGGCAAGTCTATGATGTCTCTTTGTTAATATCATTAACTGGAGGGAACTTCAATCCAGGATTTGGGAGAACACATTCTGCTAATGGACTGTGCAACTGGCTTGAGATGGGAGCAATAATACCAGAGGATTGTTCGGATTCCTCTCCTTCCCACCTGCTATTGTCCAGCAGGAATGAACCCATCCTCACAGGGAGTGGGAATTAAAATGGAAATCGAAAACAGAACAGAAGAGTTTGAATCATACATTTGACCCTCTTTGCTTTGGTTTCAGGATCACCAACAACCTTTTCATTTTCAGGTACCAAATCTACCTGCTCAGCTTCCCAGGTAGGGTTGTCTCTTAGGGAAAGGTTGTACTAGCTTTGTGAATGTGAGAGTGTGAGTCCATATGACAGCTCAATTTATGATTATCAGTGACTACATATTCTGTTTGCAGTCCAGTGGTCAGTAGCCTGGTGGTTCTTAAACTTTATCATGCATTGGAATCACCTTCTTCACCTGAGCATGTGCTTAGTTAATTTTAAGCAGGGCTTATTAAAACTAGATTGCTGGGCCCCACCTCCAGAGATTCTGCTCCACTAGGTCTGGGATAACGCTCAAGAATTTGCATTTCTACCAAGTTCTCAGGTGCTGCTGCTGCTGTATCAGCATCATAATTTGACAGTCACTGAGCTACTCTTTAGGGCACTTACAAGACTTAGTTTCTGAGTCCACAGTGCAGAGGATCAGACCCAAAACGTTGGTGACTTCTAGGGAGATGCTGTTTTATGGAAGTTCCTTGATGACTAGCTAACTGTCCCATCCCTGGAGACCACCCTAGCTTGGGGAGCATCTTTTAATTACTGATCAGAGTAAGTTATTACCTTTAGGTCAAATCTATTCTAATCTTATGATTTTTTCAGAAACTGTTTACATTAATAAATTCCTGATTTTCACTTTTATTACTTCCTATTTACTAATGTCACAACAGTAGGCAACTCCATTATTGCCTTCTAAAGAACATGATCTAGCTTCTTTTCTGCAGGTTGATTACAATACCTAAAAGTCAAATTAGTCTTTTCCAACATAAGTTATTCCTTTCCGCTATGATCTTCATCACTGTCTTTTCACTTTCCAGAATTCAAAGCAGTGTCCATCACGTCTACATCAATAAAACCTGGTGTCAGATGAAAGTTCCTTGCTAGTTTCAACCTACTCGTTCTTCAGGTCTTCACGTAGTTTTCCAATTGTTCACAAGTTCAAATTGCTGTCCTTGCTCCTATTCCTTCCCTCTCTCTGTCCATTGCTGGAAGCATGAACTTGTATCATGACATAAAAAACACTTAGTATATTTTTGTCTTGACTGACAGAATCTGAGCAAATAATTGTTTCTTTCCAAAGCTGTTTTCTCCTCCGAAGTTTCCCTCACTGTTCCATCTTTATCCCTCTCAGCAAGTCATTCTTAACCTTTCAGAGAATTTCTGCCCGATAGAAATACAACGTGAACCATCAATGCAAGGCTTATATACAATTTTAAAATTTTTAGTAGCTACATTTAAAAAGTAAAAAGAAATTGGTGAAATGGGATTTTAGAATATATTTTATTTAATCCAACATAACCAAAATATTCTTATTTCAACATGTAATGAGTGTAAAGCTATTAATGAAGTAGCCTACATTCATTTTTTCACAGTAAGTTTTCAAAGTCAAGAGCGTTTGACACAGCACGTCTCCATTGGGACTGGCCATATTTCAACAGCCACACGTGGGTAGTGGCTAACTTAGGGAACAGTGTGGTTTTAGAGCCTCCGAATTCTCTGATTTTATCCTTCCAGAATAAAGCAGCTAAGTTCACACTATTTTGAAAACTCTGTTAGAGATTTTTGGAACAACCCCTGAGCCCATCCCTGGAGCCCAAGTTAGAATTCTTGCTCTTAAGATCGCTCAAACTCCCGGAGAATCACGTGTCCCCGTCTCCAGCAAGCAGTGACAAAATAGCCTGTGCTTTTGTGTCATACAGGTGTGGGCACACTGGTCAATCAGAGCTTTAAAACAAGGGCTTCTGCTCTTTCTGCCTCTAGTTCTTGGCACTGGCACGCCCCACCTTCACCTCCTGTACTCTCCCGTTTTTACTTCTCTTCCAATTGCTACAGGTGTGGGGCGGGGAGGGGGGGAGGTCGGTGGAGAAAAAGAAAAGGAATTAGAAATAGAGACTTCTTGTTCTAGCCAGCCAGATAAACCAGCATCGCCTGTACTAGGTGTTCTTTGTACTGGTGACAGGGGCTTATGGATAGGTAAGAAAGAGGATTTGTACTTAAATATCAGGAACGTTCTAACGCTTGGCTGGTTATACTGTTCACTCTTTTATCGCTTGCATTGTCCTTCTCCAAATCATTTGTCCTCTGGTGGATCTTGACAAAGTGCCTGCACAAAATTAATAGGCATGCAAAGCCTGGATGAACAAAAATGATTTGCCTATAATTTGTTTGTGAAGCGCCCAGGACGTGGTTGAAGTGATTTTAATTTCAGAGCCCAAGTCGCCAGTCTGTCTTTTTGTCAGGCAATTAGTTCCACTGACTGGGCCAGAATGCCACATGCTGGGTGCCCAGGGGACCAGGCAAGTGGAGCCATGGTACCCTTTTTTGCTTCCTCCGAGTGTCCCTCATGCCAGGCTTCTTTTGTCTCTCTGGTTTATTTTGGGTACAATTCCCTGCTTGGCACCAGGCTCTGTGACTTTGCTTGGCTGAGGGCTGTGGATAAGGGCTCTGGATACGGACCTGGAGGGAGGCAAATGGACAGAGGAAACCCTAACAGTAGTTAGCATTTCTGGGCCGTCAGGTAGTGTGTTAGGCTCTTCAATACATGGTTTTATTTAATATACCCAACGACCTCAAATGATAGGTACTGATGTCCTCATTTAACTGATGATGAAATCAAGGGGCAGAGAGAGGTTAGTAATCAGCCAAAGTTGCGCATCTAACGGGTGTGGAGTGGGGGCTGCAGCGTGGGGGGCTCTCAGTCCCTGAACTGAGCTGCCATTCAGTCACCCACAGAAGCCATTGCCTCCTGGACTTTGGGAAGGGACCAGGTTTGGAGAAAGAGACAAGATAATAGTAACCTCAACAAGGCACTTCCATCCGCCCTAGAGAGCAGAGACTTTGTCAGTATCCTCAGAACCTGGCTGAACCTGGCTCGTTGAAGGCACATTGTAGGCACATGCGAGGCACAGCCATATTCATTCAGTGACTGGAATACATGATACCCTCTGACTCCCACAATGAACATAAGACTAGCAAGGAAAGATAGCATCTTTATGATTACTTTACCTGAATTCAAGGGAATAGCTCACATTCCCAGAGCAACTTCAGTAAATTTCTGAGTTGTTGTTATTATTTCCATTGTCATGGTAATAACATACCCCTAGAGTTTGAAGCTCCTGGACTCAGGGACCACGTCCTATGCATTTTACACCCCCTTCCCCACAATGCAGAGAGACGACATTCCTCTGGCTGCAGAAAATTCTCTCCGACAGTGCTGTTCTAGAGGCAGGCAGAGGCCAGTTGCTGATGATCTAACAAAATACCTTACTTCAGAGCTGCGAGTCGAACTGAATAATTTTTGAATGAATAAATGAATGAATACCATAATAGAAGTGTTTTCTTAATATAGACTGAGCTAATTACAGTGATCAGTCATAAGTTGAATTAGTGCTTTCCAGGGTAGCTGACTCCATTTTTCAAAATGAATCATCAAAAAGAGCAAAACAACTCATTTCTTAAAGGTGTCAAAATGCAATTTTAAATGTCATGCTAAGTAATGGCGAGATGCTGGAGTGGGTTAGTCAGCGATTACTGCTATTTAACAGTAATTTAAAAACAAGGCGAGAGCAATGTGCCAATATGGCATTTAAATAGTCAAAGCCAACTCTACTTAGATAATGAATTAATTCATATTTACTAATGCTATATTTCATTTATTTTGTACCATTTTTCATGAAGCTTAAAGTGTGTCATGGTTATTATTTTAGTTAATATCATGTCATCTATCTATGCCAGGAGATTGGCATTGCCTTTTCAAAAAGGGACAGAGAAATGAAAAAACATTAAGGTTTTTATTTACCATGACGCCCAGGTATGATGTCCTGGGTCCTCTTTTCTTGCCCTGGGATTGTCTCACCTACACTTTTGGGGACACTTGAATAAAAAGAGAATAGTAAAACAGATGCCAGAAAGGCTTGGCTTCTCACACAAAATTTCCCAGAAAGTGGAGTGTCTCACTTAGACTGTTAGATGTCCTACCCAGCCTCTCAGGGAGGAAGTGCCCTCTATTATTTCAGCAAGTTGGTATTTTGTGGAAACACGACAAAGGCCGTGGCACATTTAACCCCTTCTGGTCCTTACTGTAGCCAATCCCATCTATGCGAGTGCCCGTCCTTAACTCGGGGGAGGGGGTGTATCTCCAGTGAAAGGCAACCCATGCCTTCATTTACCGAATGTCTGTAAGTGCCAGGCACCGTGCTTGGGACACAACGATGGAGGCCACACAGCCTCTGCTCTCAAGAAATTCATGGTTTACGGGGAACTCCAAAAGAAGATTGACAATTACCCCACAGAGCGATCAGTACTATAATGGGGGTAAGCACAGGCTTCTAAGGAAGCCCCATTGTGCAGCTTGGGGAATAAGAAAAGACTTCCTGGGAAAACACGAGTAAACCATGTTGTGAAGCTCGGGTAAGGATTATTCAGGTGATGAGAGAGAATATAAAGAGAGCGTGTCTTGATTGAAGAACTGCAAGAAGTGTAGTGCCGCTAAAGCATAGAGATTCTAGAGGCCCACAGAGCGTGGTGTGGTGGAATGAGGCTCTAGAGCTGCACTCTCCAGTGATAGCCAATTTCAAATTAGTTGAAAGTAAATAAAATTAGGAGTGCAGTTCCTCAACAGCACTAGCCTTATTTGAAGTGCTCCGTAGCCACTTGAGGCTACTATGTTGGACAGTGCAGACATAGAATATTTCCATCGTGACTGAAAGTCCTATTAGATGATGCCTCTCTAGAGGCAGGCAGGCACCAGTTGGTGATGATCTCTGAATGACACGCAAGGTGTTTGGACCTTACTCTGAGGACAATAAGGTGCCACTCAAGCGTGTTATACAAGGGAGTAGAATGATCAAATTTATTATTAGCAAGGTCACTCTGCAGGCTACAAAGGGAGTAGAGAGAGGCAAGACCAGGAGTTTAGAGAGACCAGTAAAGAGAATATGTCCTTAATCAGGGCAAGAGATGATGGGGGCCTGGGACAGGTAGCATACAGAGAAGTGTATAGATTCAAGAAATGTTAAGAAAGAGAATCGATAGGACTTACGGTTTAGATGTGGAGGGTGAGGGAGGCAGAAGGTTCATTAGGAGGAGGCAGATTAACACGTTGATCGCTAGCTTGGGCAGCTAGTGAATGAGATTATCATTAACCTAGACAGGGAACAAGGAAGAGGACGAAATAGGTCTGGGGTGGAGAGATGATAAATTCAACTTTGGTCTTGAATTTGGTGTGAACGATGAGGCATCCAGTGAGCTTGCAGAAGGCATTTGGGTAGTCAGATCTGAAGCTCAGGGACAAATCTGGGCTGGAGATGAAGATTTTGAAGCCGTCGTTACATGGATGACATTGGAAGCAGATGGGATTCTGCAGGGAGAGAGTGTGGAGTGAGATGCTAAGAAGGCCAAAGACAATGATGACAGTGATGAGACTAGCCTAGAAAGAACCCAGAGAAGCAGCCAGTGAGGCAGAAAGAGAGCCAGGGGACTGTAACGGGATCCAAGTGACAAGAATATTTTAGGAAAAAGGAGTGGTCACTGTGTCAAATGCTGCAGAGTGGACAATAAAGTAAGGGTTGAACGGTGTCAATATGATTTTGCAAGAGAGAGGTCATTGGTGACTGGTGCATGCACTCCCAGAGGATGATTGGGCTAAAGGTGGATCGCAGTGGGTTGAAGAATGAATGGGAATGAAGGAAGAAGTGACAGCAAATATGAACAACTCTTTCAAAAAGCTTGGTGGTGAGGGACTTTAGGGATGACTGGTAACAGCTGTCCTCTCCATGCCCACTGTGCCCTTTTCAAATGTCTGCCTCATATTAGAGATATTTGTAAACTCTCATAGGCTCTTACCACTGTAAGCACATTGAAAGTACTGATGGGTCCTCTATATCTTCACACCTTCATTGTTCCTAGTGTGGGTCTTGTGGATAGAAGACACTGTTGATATTTAATTACTTTCCAGCTTTCAAGTTTAAGGTTCTTATTGGACTTACATATATACAAGGTGTGTCTCTTTTTCTTGTGGTTTCCTCTTATGCAACATTCTCTGATGGAACAAAAAGGTCTCAATTCCAGGTGAGAAATGGTAACGACAAGCCAATAACTTAACAGAATCTCATGTCTCCAGGAAATTTGGTGAATAAGGGGGAAAACCCCCAAAACAGAAGAAATAGAGCAAGTTAAAAATGTTTTAATAAAAAAATTTATTATGATTATTTATACCAGTTCCTTGATAAGCATAGAAATGTAAACTTTTATTTTGGCGTTATTTCACATATGACTTATCCAAATTCAGAGTTAATACTGTCATTTGAGTGTACTGGTAGTGAGAAAATTTTATTATATTCACAGAATATACATACACGTGCATTCAAAATGTGTCTGTCCTCTTTAAGCCAGTGGGATAGACACTGTCCCATTGGCCCTGCTCCTGCTTCGCAGGTGTACGCTGGAATCAGTGATGTCATCCACATGCTCCTCATTCTTCTTTTCCTTCAGGCTGTTGATGAATCTCAGGGTAATTTCATCCCACTCCTCAGGCAATAGCATCAGCAGAAACCCAATGCAGATGATGATGGTAGCAGCCAGGCGGACAACGTTGAACATCACCTCCTGCTTCAGGAGATCCGCAGCTAGGGCAGAAACACCCAGTCAGACACAGTCTATGGCTGTTTCTAAGCTGCTTTGAAAACACATGAACAAAGTCACCGCTACTTCCAGAGATTTCCAAGTCTCCCTTGTTCTTTCAAGCTCATCTTCCTTTTTCTATTCCATTACCTATGTTGTTCCCTTCATTTGCTTTCTCTTCCTTCTGTCTATATCATACTTATCCTTCAAGGCTCACGTGATCTGATTTAATTACCTCTGCAGTTCTATTTCTTAAGACTTTCCTCTGCACACCTTCACCCTTGCCCAGTTTCACTGGACCACTGAAGATTTTTAAAATGAGCCAAGCCTGTTAATGTCTAGTTCTTTGCACATGCTGTTCTTTTAAAATGTCTTAATTGAGGTGAAATTCACATAATTTAAAATTAACAATTTAAAAGTGAATTTAGTACATTCATAATTTTGTACAACCACCACCTCCATCTGGTTCCAAAACATCTCTGTCACTTCAAAATGAAACTCTGCATCCATTAAGCAGCACCCACCCCCACGCCCTAGCCCCTGGCAACCACCAATCTGCTGTTTGTTTCTATGGATTTACGTATTCTGGATATTTTATCTAAATGGAATCACACAACATGCAACCTTTCATGCCTGGCTTCTTTCATTAGCATCATGTTTTCAAAGTTCATCCAGGTTGTAGCCTGTATTAGTATTTTACTCCTTTTTGGGGCTGAATAATATCTCATTGTATATATCGCAGTTTGTTTATCCATTCATTAGTTGACGGACATTTGGGTGTTTCCACCTTTTGGCCGTTGTGAGCAGGGCTGCCATGCACTTTCACACGTGTCTTTTTGAGTCCCTGTTTTCATTTTTTGGGGTATGTACCTAGCAGTGGAATTGTGGGTCATGCACATGCTGTTCTCTTTGCACGGAATGCCCTTCCTCCTCATGTCCACATCATCCAGCGAAACCCTCGTTAGGTCTCTCCCTTTAGACTTCTTGCAGGAAGCCGCCTTGGATGCCCCTCCTGTGTGCTCTCAGAGCATTCAGTCCATCCCTCCAGCAAAGCAATTCTCTCTCTATGCTGTAATTACTCATTTCCTTTTGTCTCCCTCTCTCTACTACATGGTCCTGGGAGCAGGGAGTGTGTTATTCAGGCGGCATCTATCAACAATGTTAGCACAGTTCCTGGCATACACCAAGCGCTCAGAATGAATGAATGAATGAATCCATGGATGAATGAATGAATTTCTTGATAACTCCACTCCTCCCTGATGTTCCTTTCCTCTGAATATCTTATAGTCCTTGGAGTCTGTCTCCCACAATTTGGCATTTACTAATAAATTACTTTGTAGAGTTCTGTTATTTCATGTATGTTGGTCTTGTTTTCCAAATTCAGTGAAAGCTTCTTATATAATGCCACTTTTTTTTTCCTGTCTCTCCTACAGTCCTGATCACATAGTAAGTGCTCACTAAACATTTGCTGATTGTCCTGGGGCAAAGAAAGGAGATTACCTAAGACTTGGAAACATTGAATTTTAAAGTTAGAAGGACTGTACAGTCACCTAGATAACCCACTTTCATTACTTGTTCCACTGACAGCTTTCACTAGAAAGATTATCCTGGAAAAATAGCTTCTCCCCTTGTCCCCGAAGTGAGTCAAACTGCTCTTCCTATATCTGTCCCAGAGGGCCATCTGCTCTGCCCCTGGGAGAAGCTTCTGCAGCTCCCCATGGATAGTCTGATGGGGAGCCAACACCCTGTACATTTCCACACTTTCATTAGTGACGTTTACTTGCGAGTCCTATGCTGGGATGCCTTTTGTTTCCTCGGGACTTCCTCTAAAAATACCACAAAATTAGGTTGTCAGGGAGATTACATGAAGCCCAAATGATACATTTGGTGTTTAATTCTGAAAGCACGACCAAGTGAAAACAGTGTTTGTAGCTGCAAATTTAAAATCTGCTGCATAGTTATTCTGTTGTCTGCCACCTTCATGATATTTAAAAACATCTTCCCAGGCAAGGGACATAATTCACAACTGCTCAAAGAAACAACTGAGGGTGTAAAACAAACACAAGCAGGAGACTTACTGTGCACGTGTCAAACCGTACCCGTACCTGCGTTTCCAGGAACGCTGAGCACTGTCCCAATGGAGATGAGGATCGGGTACGTCAGCACCACGCCCACGTTCACCAGGATGTTGAAGGCTATAAAGTAAAGGAGGATGGACAGGATGAAGGGACTTGGTAGGCTAGGCTCTTTTCTTCTTAATGTAAAAGAATCAATGTCTTCGTTAAACATGCCTTCTGACTCTTTGCACCTTTGGTCAATTAATCCTCTAATTCTGGAGATGGATGCAAGCATTATCGCACCTGAATAAGGCGTAATCTTTTTTTCCTCCTCTGCCACCCTGGCTTCCCTAATCTCCTGCCAATTGGCTGGCAAAGGGGTACGGAGGAAATGCAAAGAGGTGAAATAATCACTTCACTTCACCACTTGTTAGCACTATAAAGGTAGGTTGGGGCCAGCCAGAAGGCGAAAGCAGGCAATCGATTGAATCTGGGCTTTATCAGTTTGTTACTTTGCGATATTATGCCATTTTCCCGCATGACTAAAAGGCTCTAGTGTTACTGCCTAAAGGAAGTTCTATCCTATGCTGGACAGCCTATGCCTTTTCATCCTCTTCTCTTGTGATGAGCATCACATGGGCTCACAAAGGTGTGTTCAATGTAATTCACCGACCCCCAGGAGCCTTTTCCACATCCTGATTTGTGGCAGGACCACAGAACCAACAGAAGGTGTAACTTGATACCCCTTAATTAATATATTTGGACCTTTTTGGTTAAATATAAAGTTAGTTAAAACAATCATCTGCCCTCTACAAAAATACAGATTTTCAAAAAGAAAAACAATTGTAAATTACATAGCATTACTTTAACAGATTTCAATCCAATGTTTTTAGGGGTCAGAGAGATGAGTGTTAATAACTACAAAAGGTCCTCAGTTCAGAGAGGATTTCTATGGAAATGACTCAACTACATTGCCCATATCTGTGTAGAACCAAAGATAGTTCTAGAACAATTCTGGTTAGGACAATGTCTATTCTTCTCTTGTTATCCATGGTTCTTGCTTTACTTCAGCTCTCTAACTTAGTTATCTGGAGTCACTTGAGCTTGGTAGTTAGAGACAATTGAGCTTGGTAGTTAGAGACAATGGGTTTGACTTCCACAAGATTTGGGCTCCTTCATCATTTTCATACAATAGTAGCGGCAATCAAGCGAGAGGGGCTTCTAAGTTAATAACTGCTCCTCCTTCAGGGCAGGGCTGCAGTGGGCACCTCCACTCTCTCCTCAGATCCCTGAAAGCAAATACGGCACATTCTAACACGTCAGGGATTTGATAAATGCAGCACAGACTCTGCTCAACACCCCATCTGTGATTTGATTGGCTGGACTGGAGATTTTAGCAGATTGAATGAAAGTATTGGTACTCGGGTGAGAACTGAGACCTTCTCACTCAATAAGAATCAGGGGGCTTTACCAAAATGTGTTGTCTGTTTTTCCTTAGTTCTTTGGATGGAATACTTACATTCTCTTTTGACAACCTAAGGACAAGAATATATCATTCAACATGCTATCTGTGGCCTGGGGCCCAGCCCGAGTTCAAGTGGGACTCAAATAAGTCAGCTGAGTGGATGAGGCCGACCTGCATTTGGGCAAAGGCACTGCCTGAAAGGCCAACCTGAGAGGAGTGAGGCAACGTGAACCTCAGCAAATAGAAGCTGTAGTTACGGAGGAGCACTGAAGGTTGTGAAAACCAGGGGGTGTGACCCAGTCAGGAAAGAGGCTATCTCCTCATTGTGTCAGACAGCAGCTTTGGCACAGTGAGGACTGTAGGGCCCTGGGGTGGGCCTGGTGGAGCGGCTCTCATGGAGTGTGCAGACCACGCTGCTGGTGGAGAACTCCAGTGTCCAGCTAGCATGGTGATGCCCAGCCTGAGCAGGCTTGCTTAGGAGCATGTATTAGACTCGCCAAAGGATACACGCGGGCAGAGGGCGACTGCGGTAAGCTGGAGATCACGTGAACACAGCTGGGGCCAAGAGCCAGTGAAATTTTGGTTATGCTTGTTCCCAGTTACATTGTTTTTGGCCAGGAAATTACTAGGCATTTTTAATTAGGATGTTTTAGTCTTACGGAAACAGGGCTATTGGTTTCTATCAATTCAGCAGAGGTTATGAGGGGTCATAACCACATATTTTTGGGCTTCAGAAGTAGAACTCAAAGGACTAACAATTAGCATTTGATCCTTCCCTTGAAGGTTTCTTGTCTCGTGTAAGACCTCCCCTTACGTGCTGAGGCCAGAGTAGAAAAAGGTGACTCAATGCCTATGTGGGAATGCAATAAGGGCATTTTTTTCTCCCAGGAATTGCAGTGCTGTTTCAGATTATGTTTCGGATTACGTCACATTGATAAAGAAGGTCAACTGAGGGTTGGCAGAGGTCCTGCAGGTTGAATGTGGTGGGTAAACGTGGAACAGGCAGAGGGGGCCATCCTTAGGAAGTCTGAGGAAAGAGGAGCAGAGCGAAAATGATGCGATCCTGAGTGAAGAGACGCTGAGTCACTGGGTGGTGATTTTTGTTTGACTGCTTGGTGAGAGAAGAGCAGGCTTGTTATTTTTCAGTTCCTCTCACATCAAGTGACAGCGACAACATAGTTGAAAGGGGGAGCCCCCTGGTTGCTCAGGTGAAGCAGACAGCCCCAGAGTTATGGGGAGTTTGGAGACAGGACATTAAAAAGACTCCAGGTGACTTTTTACTGGTCGTCTACTAGGTAGGCATAGCCTCCTTATCAGGCATAGCCACCAAGTTCACTCTGCTTCTTCCCTTGCTTAATGAGGGCTTCCTATCTCAAACCTGTGCTCCACACACGGCCACAGGAGGCTGTTTAAATGCACATGTGAGCTTGTCACCTCCCTGCTTAAAGATTACTAAGTGGATTTTAAATCCAACCCCCTCAACATGGCTTTCCAGGCCCTTCACGACCTGCTTCCCTCCTGAATGTCATCTCCTACTTCCCTCCCCATTCTCCCTGCGCTCAGTGCTCCAGCCATTTGGATCCACTTCGAGTTGCTTGAATATACCATTCCCTCTCTCCCTCTGCGTGACGTACTGTGCATGGAACACAATAACATCATACAGTCCGTCATGCAGAATGGACAACGCTGCTCGGAGACCACTGGTGATGAGAGTGGCCTGGGCCTCCGGCTCACACCTTAACTCATGGGAGACATACCAGTTGGATAACTCTGATCTAATCAAGAAATAGCCTACAAAGAACCTTCTCACCATTAACCAATCTTAGGTAAGTTTGGGAAATAGAGGACAGAGGTACCTGAGGGAATAATCCTACTATGATAATTTAAACCAAGAAAAGGTGAGTGACAAAGGGAATGGAAGGCAAGTTGGGACCACTTACTCAGCCACAGCCCTGCCATCCCACAGAGATAGCCCCACGGCAGAGCTGCAAAAGAGGACCAGTGCTCCACCTTGGTGAAATACAAGATGACCGGGGTGAAGGAGATGAAGATCAAATTGAAGAAACCCAAAGTGGAGACAAAGTGTGCGGCTTCCCCAAAGTTGGCACTTCCAAGAAACATCTTAAACAAAACCTGGAATGGGAAAGAGACTCTTAAGCCACACAGTTGGAGAGCTGGGTCAGAAAGGTGAGTTCTATTCCTCTACACAGTGAACTCACCAGCCCAGAGCTAATCCTCCATTTCTCTTACTCTGCCATCGCCATGGCACCTAATGCATTGTTGAGATAAGGAATTAAAAAGCCCTGTAGCCTTCATATGAGCGAGCAAATGCCAGAAAATGAACTCCTTATGGTGTTGAAAACTGCTGGGGGACCGTACACTGTGTCAAGCACCACCATCAGTGAGGGGTATGGGTGAATGATAAATAAGAGTGCAGACAAGCCCAGAAAAACTTCTAGGATTGAGATGCCATCAATTCTTCCCTTCAAGCATGGGATTCATTTCACCCTTATTTTGACAGATACTGGAAAATAAATTGGACAGGGAGAGCCTGCCATTATTTTGCTGAGAGAAATAATAATGATGCTTTGGATTTATCAACGCTTTTATCTCTGAGCTTAAAATATTTTCACAAATACTATGTTTATTCTCTAGATTAAAACATTTTTTTCTGGATTATAAATCTGTGTACAGAGAAAAATGACAAGGATATGTGAACGGCTCACCTACAGTCACACATCAGGCTGGGGAGGAGTCAGGTCTCTAGTCCATATTTCTTGGCTTTTTAACCCCTCTGCTTCCTATATTAATCCTCGAACAATGTAGGATGGAGCAGATCTTTTCTATGGTGCACATATGATTTTGTGCATGTCAGCAAATATTACCACTCCCAGAGTGAATACATCTGTAACATGGTCAGGAGAATTCTCTCTATAACATAGCCATCCCAGTCACATAGCAATTCCAGTTATTGCTTTCAATTTCAACTGAACTTGTTATTTTTTCTCTTGAGAGACTTAATCAAGAGAGCCGAGCACATGCTAGTCTTTGGTCAGATCAGACATGTCAGTGGAGTCTCAGTTGGGGGCAAGTTAGACACTAACGGCGATTGAGTGAACACTTGTCAAGCTTGTCACAGAATCAATGGGCCAGGAAATGTCAATATGGATATAGACTCAATGCCCTCTGAGCTGCAGTGTTGGTGAATAATCAGAACAGGCATCCAGGAGGGATGCAAAGGGCATTTTCTGCCTTTCAGAGAGCATTTTCTCATTGAAACAGCGAGAGAGGTGAAAGTGGAGCAGGCCTTTAGCTACATCCAGAAAGTTGGCTCTGAAAAGTGGAGCTTTAGGGAATAACCTTTTAGATCTGCTCTGTTAGTACTCACTTCTGAAGTCAGGGGCGATGACTCTGAATAGAATGTTCACTGATGACAGGCAGCTCCAGTGGAGAGAGAGCAGTGAGTACACAGTGCAGACTCAGAGCACCCATCAGAGAGGAGAAGGGCCTCTTTGTTTTGCCCATAACATGAGCCCCTGTGGCAAGGGGTTAACATGTAGCAAATGCTCAGCTCTCAAGGTTGTTCATTATTTTGAACACCTCATTGGAGTTAAAATAATGACCATGGACAGTTAAAGTAAAGAAACATCAAGAGAGGAGAGGTCTTCCTCAGCCCTGCTACAGCTGCTCCATGGTTTGTGAGGGGCTGGGGCTGGAGCGCAGGCTTTGGGGTTGGCCAGAGTTTAAATCCAGGCTCTATCACTTCCTGGCTGTATGACCTTGGGCAAATTACTTAGTCTTTCAAAGCCTCGGTTTCCTCATCTGGAAAGCGAGGATGGTTACCTATGCTTCATAAGGGTGTGTTAACACAGGTGAAAATTTCTGGTAAGTGTCCGGCGTGCAGCAAGTACTCATTATTATTTAAACTATCTTATTTTTTTCTAGCAAAGATTTTCTTTGTCCTTCCTTACTTTATTACTTGTCTAAGCTACGAATGACAGTTAACTGCATAAAAAGTGCACAGCATACCTTATATAACGCAGAAGTAGAGGCTGAGCCCACGGCAAATGCCACTCCGACGATGGAATCAGTGTGGAAGTTATCTGCATACGCCATCATGACGATGCCCGTGATCGCCATTATTGCGGCAACTATCTGTCGAAGAGAAAAGCAAAGAAATAAAAAAATTGATGCTTTCATATCCTAGAGCAAGCAATTGAAGACTTCATGAGAGTCGTTAAATGCTTCCTCAAACCCAGCTACCTCCTATACATCATGTTTAAATGTAGGAAGGGTCAGTTTTAACAAGAAATCAGTATGCTCATGAGACCTCCAGTCAGAGAACATAAAAGCAGCTCACACACTAATTGAGGGCTAGTAATTTTCGTTTAGCTTTTTATCTCAACTTCCTAGAGATTAATACCCATATTAGTGAAATAAATTTAATAGGAAGTCACTTCTAAGCATTTTCATCCGTACTGTATTCTCTTTCTTCAAACAATTCAGCATACATTTTAATGAGCTCTTTAGATCAGTGCATGTGTCTGAAGCTCTCCACACAAGCAGGACTTGACTGGGGAGACACCATATTGACGCAGCTAAGAGGCAAATTTCAGGCCAAGGGGAAAAAAAGTGAATAATCTCTCAGAGTGATCCATAAGGCGTGAGCCGAGTTTGCACTGTCACTTGGAATGTCAAATGGAGGCCAGTTCTTCTTTTTGTTTACATGCAAATTAAACCACAGAAAGATAATTTCATTCAATTAACTGCATAACTGAAATATTCATAATTTGATTGAAATATTAATGGTTTACTGTAAATTGACATGATCCTTGGTATATTCAAAACAGGAGCCGCTCCCTTAGTGAAATGCTGCTTTGAATCTATTTCTTTAATTATCTTGAACTGGTTCTCCTGGAAAACAGGTCAAAGCTACAGTACATGTAAGATAACCCTGGGATAGGGAACAATAAGTCACTTCCTAGTGAAATAGTCTCATTGACTTTAAAATCTACACAGACCTTTGTGAGAAATTTAAACACACATGGCCATTAATTTTGTTAGGCTTCAGTTCTGAGTATTCCCCAGTAAGTCAATTCCTCTGTAGATAGCTTTTTGACATATGTGATTTTTGGGGGGCTCTTGCGAACATTATCAGCGAAATATTTATGACAGCAAACTCTAGATCTTTAACACATAACTGTAGACTCGCTCCAGGCCAGTGCAAAGTGTGATAACAATGACACACATAATTTAGATGCTGCTAAAGCAATTGTTTTGTTAATGACCACCAAAAGCAAGCGCACAGTTGGTTTCAGAGCCAGCTCCATACTAAAGCGTCTTTTATGAAAAACAGCAGGAGTACTTGAGAACAGACGCTGACATGTCAGCAGTGAAAAACTGTCTTCATAAAGCCTTCTCCGGGGCGGCTGCTTGATGGGAGGCGTTTCTCTTGCTGAGTGCATATCCATCCTCTAAAGCTGCCAGGCGTGCATTCTAGTCAGACTCTGCCTCAAACTATAGGGAATGGAATTTAATACACACACTATGAAGTCGCAAAGGAATTTTCCAAACAAGAAGTAATAGACTCATAAATAAACATGGCGAAGGGGTTATCTAGCCCTGGAAATTACATAGGGGTTATCATTTTCTTTGATTTGGGGATTTACGGTTCAGCCAGGGATTTGCAACAATTCTTTGGGCAGTCTGATTTCAGAGAAATGAAAGGGCACATTAGACACAGGCATTTTCTGGCTTGTTTTTGTATTTCCATAACTCTCATGGGTTACAGTATTCAAGTGTGCCAACAGGTTTCCCTCATAAGACTGACCTTGTAGGATAGTAAATTTAAATTAATATTTGCTTTCTTTTGGGCAAGCATCAGTTGTATTTTCTTGGTCAAATAAACAGTTTGTTTCTCCAAGACAGGGTTAATAGAACGCAGTGTTAAGCCTAATGAACTTCAGCATGATGTGCTGTTTCATATTTAAAATTATTAAAATTATTCCATAATTTATAATTTCTGAGTTTAGGCAATTGTATATAATATATAATTCTGGGGTTAGGAAATTATGAAAACAAACAGCCCATACCAAAAAAAAAAAGGCAAAAACAAAAATACTGTCTGGAAAATGATGATCATTTAATACTATTAGCTCCAGGATATGGCCTTAGTCGGGAACTCGCCCTTTTCTGAGACATCCATTAGTAAAAATATATAGGCACAATATTTCGATTGTAAGTTTTCTTAAGATAGGAATTGAATATGGACAAAGATAATTTTCTAGCAATTCAACATTATAACCATGATGAGCCTCTTAAGATCTCCATTACATTTTATATTCAAGTGCTTGTGAAAATATCAGCCTAGAGCACTTGAAGTGACATATCAATTACACCAGTGTCTCTTTCAATTGCCTTCATGGAGAGAAGCATTTTTCACGTCAGGGGGCCAGACAATGCTGTTAGCTAAGTTCTAAAAGCATGAAAATCTGAATATTTGAGACGTTAGAAAAATTCTTCTCTATGGTACAAATGGTAATTTATAGGTTAATAATTTACAGGTTATATAGGTTTCCTGGGGGGAAGAGATAAGTTAAACTATTTTCCACATTTTTATTTAAATTTCACAACTATCTGATAGAACAATTCTCTAGGGCCATGTTTTAAGAAATTTTCAATATGTTTCTTATCTACACAGTTGGAACTAAGAGAAGGGAGTTCAGCTAATCTAGAAACTGCAGGAAAATGGGTGGAAGGCTTATTTGGAGCGGTCACTCAGATGATCCCACAGTGGCCCTCCTTGGCACCATTGCTTAACTGCAGAGGAAACACTGTGCAAATCTCCAGAACATGACAACCTAAACACGGATCTGAGTCACCTGCCTTTTCAGAATTAATCAGTCATCAAGGAAGTATTAATACTCTGTTTTTCTCAAAAGAAAAACATAAAATGACTCTTCTCCGGCTCAGGACACTGGAAATATGTCAGCAGGAAGCCTGTGCCTTAAATATTGTGTCAGAAGTGCTCATATTTGCACATCCTCGTGGTGACAACTACAAAAATGCTTCTGAGAACATTAGCATCCATGAGGGACTCTTCTGATGAAAACGCACCATCTCATGGCACCACCTGCTTGGATTTGGAGAAACGTGGCCTCACCACCCATTCCAGTTCCAGCTCCACAGCCCACCAGCCGTGTCTAAATAAGAAGGAAAACCCACTGCTACCATTACCTGAATCTGATCTGGGTTAGCATGTTAGTAAACCTAGTGACCATAGGAGTGCCAATGCCTCATTTTTAACTTTCTAAACCTCTCTGTCCTTTCACATTACGGTGTGCCCACCTGGGGTGAGTGTCCTGAGGAAGAAGATCTGTTTCGCCTATCATCCCAGCATGCCACTTAACGCCATCACCTGAGCCAGTTGCCTTCCTCTGCAGGCCTAGGCCCGAGAGCCTATCAGGGCCAATCAGAGGGGACCATGAGGCTGTTTGAGCCTGTTCCTAAAGCGGCCTCTAAAGGTGACCCCACTGTGCTATTTACCACCTGTGACCATGAAAGCTAGGTTTCTTTCACCTCTCAAAGAATTAGTTTGTCCAGATAAAGGCTAGAGAAGCACATGGCTTTTGGCTGATTTTGTTTTCTTGTATCTTCCTTTTTTTCCTCTTTTGGCTCAGGCCCTCAAAATCCACAAGAGCCTGGCCCTTCTCTGGATCTCCATGAGGGTTTACCAGTCTCTTTGCATTCACTGTGTTTCCCATCGACAAATGGTTTCTAGAATTATTATTCACATGACAATACCAGCTCTTAGGGTTCAGGATATTGAGATGAACCTTTAATTGCTTCTTTTTCTAATTGTAACCAAACATCTTTCCTTAATTTACCTTGTGGTTAAGTCTGTTTCTGAAGCTGGGTGGAGCATGGGGGAGCTTCATTGACTCACAGTAGACCCTTGCTTCACAATACCTACAGCTGACTCTACAATGGAGGCCCTCAAAGCTCAGCTGCCGGGGGCAGGGCTGTACTCACGTTCAAGACTAAACGTCAGCAGCTGAAGATGGGACACACATTAGTAGCTTGGCTATGAGACCTGCACTGATGATCATCCTGTTCTATCTGAGTATATTTAGACAGAGTCCATTTTCAAGGAATCATGGCTATACAGAATCTTTAAATTTATCCACATGCTACATTTAAGGTTCCATGAAGAAGAACCATCTGTCTTACTCAGACCCATGAAACTGGACAAGAGTTGAAGTGTGCGAAATGAAAGAGGTGAGCAGTCTCTAGACATTCAGATACTGTGTGTGCGTGAGGGGGATGAGGGTGATCCCCAGGACAGGTCAAAGCCAAGGGGTACAGAGCCTTAGACTAAGATTCCTACCCCCACCCCCTGCCACTCAGACACATCTATTTTTATATAAATAAAATCCATCTGAAAATGATCTCAAAGGGAAACCAGGATGGAAAAGGAAAGAAATCCCATAAGGAAAGACTGACGAGTGTGTGTGGAAGATAAAGCAGAGCTGTTGACTGCACCTTGTTAAGGGGGTTATGGATTCCTTGTGGGCATAAAATTGGCCATTACAACCCAGATTTCTCTTCTCTGTATTCATGAGTCATCTTCCCGCCAAGAGGGGAATGAAAGTGGTGAGTTTCACTACCCATCCTCTGTTACCTCCTCCAGGAAGCATGAAGATTCTGGATAGAGGATTCCGCACTGCATACGAAGGAACAGTTACTGCATAAATGTCAACGAAAGGCAAGATGGAAACAAGAGATGATCTTGAATCTTATCTAAATATGTAATATTGTCACTAATCAGCAGTAGCTCAGCTCCACAGTCCTGATTTAGAGAGCTCTGGAGCCCAATTTCAACTCAGAGAAGTGCAGTTCAAGCAATGAAAAGATTCAGTGTAACTGATATACTCTAGTTGGTCCTTGGTGGATCTTGGAAAGTCTCCAAAAGAGCCACAGTTTGGGAAGTTAACTGCATAGGGACCCAATTACAGCTAAAAAATACATGGGTGCCAAGCTGAAGGGACACGAATTTATTTCCTAAATCTGCTAAAAAAAAAATGTTGGGGTCTGCTGAACTACTCACCATCCATCAATTTTCTCTGAATGTTCAAGGAAATTTTAAATGAAAGAAAAATTTCAATTAATAATATAAAAAATAAGAGTGGGACAGGATCTGAAAGAAAGGGTTTTAACTTTCTAGTCTGACATTTACTTTTCATTGGAGCAAAACAGATGCCAGCAACAGAGAAAACACCCCAGCCAGCGGCTCATTTTCTTTGAGGAGAACATGTTTTTCTTAAAATGGTTTCTCTGGTGCTCACGGGTTTAAGAACTTTAGTAAAAAAGACAGGATCCTAGAGATGGAAAAACACCCATCTTGAAAGCTGCAAGAGTTGGAGTCTCACCAACATTTTTGCAATTAAAAAAAATATGATCTTTTAAAGAAGTTTACTAATTTCCGTGGAATGACCATACATCGGCTATAAGCAACTACTCATGAAAGAGTTTTTTTAACACATCGAAGTTTATGGGCAAATTGGTTGAAATGATTTCATAAGAGAAAACTAAATGTACGGTGCATTACTTTTTCATCTGTAATTCAATAAATAGTCCAAGGAAACAAAATATTTTTAACAAGTTATTCATAATACATAATTAGTTTTTATGTGAACATTGCTGATATTCTGGCCAACTAGTATTCCAGATAAACTCACATTTACTGATATGATAACGTCAAGCATCCCTCATTCTGCTCATACTGTTATTTTTACATGAAAAATAGAAGTAGAGAAGGCCATAGAGTTCATCTTAAATGCGATCATTCTCGTCTCAAGCAATGAGAATTATAATCCCAAATGATCTGCTTTTAAACTACCAAAGCCTTAGAAGAGCCAAGAGTATAAATTTTAATTTGATGACTGAAAGCAACCCTTCAACTATTTTGAAAAAAAGAGTAATCCAAGCAGGGTGCCATCTACAGGCTGCGCTTTAGAGTATATATGGACGTCGGCAATAAAAGCTGCATTTATGTTGTCAGTATTCTATTTGCCCTCCTTTAATTTCTCAAATGACCTAATTATACACGTTCTCAGCATGTCTCAGGAGGGAAAGAATTGCTGATATTGTGAAACAGCAAAATGCTGAATATGTTTTGGTGCTTCTCATATACCACGGCCTGATTACAGGCATCATTAAAATTACACCTTGACATTCTTCTGGAACATTGCATTAAACACTTTCTAATGTTTCACAGTAAGAAGCGGAACACTTCCTGTCATTTAAATCAAAAAATATCTGACTTCTACCAGCATGTCTGACATGATTGCTTACCATTGTGCCATTTATGATGTCTTAATTTATGTGTATACTTATTAACAAGTACTTACTGCCTTTCCTGTTAGCACCATGGAGTCGATTCCGACTCCTAGAGACCCTGTGTCCAGAAGAGTGAAACCCTGACCGGTCTTTTTGGGCCATCCTCTCACCTTCCTGCACTGTATCATTTGATCCTCTGCTGCTATTGCTGCTCTTCATGGGGTTTTCACGGCCAATATTTCTGGAAGTGGGTAGCCAGGTCCTTCTTCCTAGTCTGTCTTAGTCTGGAAGCTCTGCTGAAAGCTGTTCCCCATGGGTGGTGCTGCTGGTATGTGAAATACCACTGGCATAGCTTTTAGCATCACAGCAACAGGCAGCCACCACAGTATGACAACTGCCAGATGGGTGATGTGGTCCCCTGACCAGGAAACAAACCCTGGGCTGTGGTGGTGAGAGCGCTGAATCTTAACAACTAGACCACCCGGGCTGGCACTTATTGGCTACTTAACATTCATTCTCTCAGGTCTTATTAGTCCCAGATGCTGTGTTAGTTTCCTGAAGCTCCTGTAACAAATTACCACAAACTTGGTGACTAAAAGCAACAGAAATTTATTCTCTTACAGTTCTGGAGGCCAGAAATTCAGAACCCACAGGGCCACGCTCCCGATGGCAGCTCCAGGACAGAATACACTCCTTGCCTCCTCCAGGTTCCGTGGCTGCCCTGGCTTTCCTGGGCTTGCGGCTACTTCAATCCAGTCTTTGTCTCTGTGGCCACATCACCTCCTTCTCTTTTGTGTGTCTCTCCTATGTGTGTCTCTTATAAGGATACTTGTTATTGGATTTAAGGCCACCCAGATAATCCAGAATGATCTCCTCTCTGCAAGATCCTTAAGTTAAGTATGTCTGCAAAGACTGTTTTTCCCAAATAAGGTCACATTCACAGGTTCCAGGCATTAGGATGTGGACATTTTATTGGGGGCCAGTTTTAGAGAGGCAATGGTTTATAGCCTCTAGGCAGATTTCCTAAATCTGTGATTTCAATACAAGTTATACAGCTGAGTTTTTTTCCCTAAAAGAGCTCAAATAAATATTGAACTTCTTTTGATATGACCTCTTCCATCAGTAACTTTCATGGTTAAATGCGTTTATTCATTCTGATACAATTGATTTCTCACTGGTAAATCTAATAGTAAATGTATATTTCCTTTGGTGTTCAGAGCCACTAAAAGAGCAGAAAGGCCCCTAAATCTCCTCTCTTTCCCCCTCTTCTGACAAGGCCCTTCAAATTCTCATGGGTGATCCACGGGGGTAGTAGATAGAAAAGAGAGTGATCTCATACCCATGAGTTCATTCACTATATCTTCAAATATCTATTGATTGTCCCCTGTCTACTCTAGGAGTCAGAGGCAGAGCTGATTTCGTGGGCATATGATCTGTGCAGATGCACAGGGCTCCATGATTAGAAGGGCCCCAACCTCAGTTCAATGCTCTGCTGTTGCCATCTTGAAATTATTAATAATTTTTTTTTAACAGGGGGCCCTGCATTTCTTCTTGCACTGGGCCCCACAAATTATGTAGCCCATTCTGATGGAGCAGTGAGCAATGTTGGGAAGGTCCCTGCTCTCAAGGACTTGTCAGGGTACCTAATGCTGACAGCCAGCATCAATGGTCCACATATAGAAACATGATGCTAAGCCCTTTGGTGGTCAAATCTAAGATCAGCTGGTGGAGAGTGTGATACCACATCTGGGTATATTTTAATGATATCATGGACTGAATCACTTTCTTATCTTCTACAATGACTTTCTACTTCTTGCTCATGTCAAGCTTCAGTTTTGAATTTCTGAGCAGCATCTCCAAAGATACAACCAGAATTTGTTAATGGGCTATTTAAAAAAAGAGTTTTCAGGGTTAATGGCTATCGTAAACTCTCTCTCTAATATGGACATTAATTTCAGCATTTATGGAGGCAAGGACCCCGGAATCATTGCAAATAGAGCAATATTTTGATAGCAAAGTATGTTTCAAATCCAATCTTGGACATCTCTTTCAGAGAACAATAATTGTGTGGCGTTTATCTTCTGAGAAAAAGCTATTTATCTGGACCTTCTAAAGAATGATTTTCTCAATATTTTCATCATGGGAGCATGCCAGGTTACATGAGTGAGATCTGGCTCCTTAAAGCAGCATGGCTTTCAATCAATCTAACAGAACAAGCATACAAAAAAATTTATTTTTAAATCTATGTTACTTCTGAAAGGAATAAACTCAGAACTGAAGTGGTTGGAAGTTTAATACAGTTCAATTAAGGATTTGTACCCAAAAGGACAAGTTGTTGCTTTCAGTTCCATTTCTAGATTAGTCACACGAGATATATAGCCACTTTTAACAGCATTGTGCCATCACCAGCGACTTTAATTACTGTTTGGTAATTTTATCTGCTTACACCAATATTAATTAAATCTATCTCTGGGGGCAAAAAGAAAAAAGCACGAGGGAGTTGTCCCAACACATATTGATCGGAAAAAAGCAAATCATAATCTTTACTGTGGCTAATTTTCTCAGATTCTTCTTTCCTGAGGAAAGAAGGCGTTGATCACACCATTAATTCTAAAAAAAGAACTTATTTTCCCTTTAGTTTTAGTGCCTCCTGTTGAAATTAGCAGACTGCCCAATGAAAACAATCTCTTTGTCCTTTCATGTTGTTGTAACTGCCTGGGCATCTTAATGCATCTTCAAATTCCAATTCATACTCAGAACCAATGGGAAAAGTTTTACAGAAAGTCCATGAAACAAAGCAGCTCTCCTGACGCCCAGGATTTACGTTAAGGGCGGCCTCACGCATTGAATCAAGTGTGCCATTACCCTCACGCCCATGAACCTGTCTTTCAGCACGATCCACGACAGCAAGAAGACAAAGGCTTTGTTACAACAGAACAGAGCAGAGACATCTGTGGCTGTCAGCTTCTTTAAAGCCAGTAAATACAGGTAATTAGTCAAAGTCCACAGAATAGAAAAGGGAGCAGTTCTTTTAAGAAAGAGCTTCAACGTCAGACCATCTTCACCAAAAATCCGACTGCATTCCCTAGGAAAGAAAAAGAGGTTAATAGTCAGGTACTAACTGTGACACCTCTCTGTTGCTTAACTCTTGACAGCCATTTTCAGGCAAGAGCACAAACACTCAAGACCCATCGTTCATCTGTGGAACCTATGCAACCCAGTTCCGCCACCTACAGGCCACACAAGTGCAAAGGGTTCCATGGAAAATTGCCCCCATCTCCCCAGGCCCAGAGGCAGGCCTCTCCTACCTATTCTCTCGAGATTGCTGGGCAGCCATTTTGTTGTTGCTGAACATTCTCAGAGAAGCCTGGGGAAATACAGACACGAGGAGTTGCTGGAATTACTAGCTATTGGAAGAGAAAGAAGATTCTTTCCCAGTGGGTGAATGCGGCAGGATCAAGATGGCTGGTACCATGGGAATCAGATAGAGACCAACCAGCCGCCTCACTTTTCAGGAAAGCCACACACAGCTTGGGGTTTTCTTATTCCTCCAGCACTATGCTTCTTTCTATCTATCTGCCTAATTAACCAATTTCTTTTTCATCTAGCATTTTGAAGGCAGAAAAAATGGAGAAAGCTTCTATGATAACCCCAAAAGGCAAAAAAATAAAAATAAAAGTAAAATTCAGGTTGTATTTATATACAAACTTTTGCCTGTTTTGGAGGAATTCTCTCAATTCATTGTATAAAATAGGCACTTCAGTTAAATCTGTGATTTGTTTGATTTCTGACTAAATTTATTATTTAACCCAAGGGGCCATTTTAATCAAAATATTTAAGCTAGAGATCCAGACAGGCAAGGATGGAAGGGCTAGAAGACTAGTGCTTAGTCGGCCGTGGACTAGGAGGAGAATTGCTGCTGGGAGAATTCAGCTGTATTCTTTTCACTCAGTTATTCACTAACATCCAAGCATTTATTGGGCAATTATGTGCCAGGCATTGCATTTTCAAGAGTAGTATAAATATCTTGTTCAAAGCAATAAGTTACTAATGCTTGCTCATTTATAATGAAATCCATTTATGTGGTTCTAAATAGCACCAGCACTGGTTTCTCTTCCAGGTTTTGCTGAAGAGAAATAATTGCCTCAAAGCATCACAAACCAAGGTGCTCTCTAGCCAGTTTGCCTCACCTGTGCGAAGCAACTTACCCCCCCCCTCCCCCCCACAGGAGGACCAGGTAGAGGGAGGGAGGGACAAAGTGGTGAGGCTCAAGCACGGGTGTGGCCTTCAATATCCAACCTCACAGTAAACATGCTTCCGGGCAGGAGGTCAGCAAATCCAGAGAGGTGGAAAATGTATATTGCATACATAGAAACCCATGTAGTGGTTTTACTTTTATGTGGGAGATAACCAAAAAGGAAAGATTTTTGTAAAATGAAAATGTGATTTCCCAAAGGCAATTTTTTTTTTTTGAGGAAGATTAGCCTTGAGCTAACATCTGCCACCAATCCTCCTCTTTTTACTGAGGAAGACTGGCCCTGAGCTAACATCCATGCCCATCTTCCTCTACTTTATATGTAGGATGCCTGCCACAGTATGGCTTGACATGTGGTGTGTAGGTCCGCAGCCAGGATCCGAACTGGCGAACCCCAGACCACGGAAGCAGAATGTGTGAACTTAACCACTGTGCCACTGGGCTGGCCCCCCAAAGGTAAATTTTAACTTGAAAGAAATAAAAATTCAATGAAGGGACTAAATAAACTAAAGACAAAGTCTTTTGCAAAGTAAACAAATCACATGTGCTCACACACACAGGAAAATGGATGGCCTCTCTCAAGCCTACAGCCGTGGAGTTGCTCTGAATCAGAACCACACGTAGATCAAGCAGCAGTTTTCATAGACCATCCTGGGCACGAGTTTCTGTACATGCAGACCTTGGAGATACTGCGGATTCAGTTCCAGACCACCGCAATAAAGCTAATATCGCAATAAAGCAAGTCACAGTGCATGCAAAAGTTATATTTACATTATAGTGTAACCTATTAAGTGTGCAGTATAATTCTGTGTAAAAAACCAATGTACACACCTTAAGTAAAACATATTTTATTGCTAAAAATTGCTAACCATCATCCGAGCCTTCAGCAAGTCATAGTCTTGCTGCTGGCAGAGGGTTTTGCCTTGCTGTTGCTGGCTGCTGACTGATCAGGGTGGTGGTTGCTGAAGGTTGAGGTGGCCATGGCACTTTCTTAAAATAAGACAAGTTTGCCACATTGATTGACTCTTCCTTTCAAAATGATGTCTCTATAGCATGTGATGCTGTTTGATAGCATTTTACCCACAGTAGAACTTAGTTCAAAATTGGAGCCAGTTTTCATAAACCCTGCCACTACTTTATCAACTAAGTTTATGTAATGTTCTAAATCCTTTGTTGTCATTTCAACAATCTTCACAGCATCTTCACCAGGAGTAGATTCCATCTCAAGAAACCACTTTCTTTGCTCAACCATAAGAAGTAACTCTTCATCCGTTAAACTTTTATCACAAGATGGCAGCAATTCAGTCACATCTTCAGGCTCCACTTCTAATTCTAGTTCTCTTGCTGTTTCCACCACATCTGCAGTTACTTCCTCCACTGAAGTCTTGAATCCCTAAAAGTCATCTATGAGGATTGGAATCAACTTCTTCCAAACTCCTATTAGTGTTGATGTTTTGACCTCTTCCCATGAATCACAAATATTCTTAATGGCATTTAGGATGCTGAATCCTTTTCAGAAGGTTTTAAAATTTTTTTGCCCAGATCCATCAGAGGAATTGCTATCTATGGCAGCTATATTTAAGAAATGTATTTCTTAAATAATAAGACTTGAAAGTGAAACTTACTCCTTGATCCATGGGCTGCAGAGTGGCTGTTGTGTTAACAACCGTGAAAACAACATTAATCTCATGGTACATCTTCGTCAGAGCTCTTGGGTGACCAGGTGCATTGTCAATGAGCAGTAATATTTTGAAAGGAATCTTTTCTCTAAGCAGTAGGTCTCAACCGTGGGCTTAAAATATTGGGTAAACCATGTTTTAAACAGGTGTGTTGTCATCCAGGCTTTGCTGTTTCATTTTCAGAGCACAGGCAGAGTAGATTTAGCGTAATTCTTAAGGGCCCTAGGATTGGGGGAATGGTAAATGAGCACCAGCTTCAACTTAAAGTCACCAGTTGCATTAGCTCCTACCAAGAGAGTCAGCCTGTCCTTTGAAGCTTTGAAACCAGGTATTAACTTCTCCTCTCCAGCTATGAAGGTCCTAGATGAAGCATCTTCCAATGTAAGGCTGTTTCATCTACATTGAAAATCTGCTGTTCAGTGTGGCCACCTTCATTAATGATCTTGGCTGGATCTCCTGGAGAACTTGCTGCAGCTTCTGCATCAGCACTTGCCGCTTCACCCTGTGCTGTTATGTTATGGAGACGGCTTCTTTCCTGAAACCTCAGGAACCAATCTCTGCTCGCCTCAGGCTTTTCTTCTGCAGCTTCCTCGCCTCTCTCAGCCTTCACAGAATTGAGGAGTGTGAGGGCCTGGCTCTGGGTTAGGCTTTGGCTTAAGGGAAAGTTGTGGCTGGGTTGATCTTCTATCCAGACCTCTAAAACTTTCTCCACATCAGCAAGAAGGCTGTTTCACTTTCTTATCATTTGTGTGTTCACTGGAGTAACACTTTTAATTTCCTTCAAGAACTTTTCCTTTGCATTCACAACTTGGCTAGTTGCTTGGCACAAGAGGCCTAGCTTTCAGCCTGTCTCAGCTTTCAACATGCCTTCCTCACTAAGCTTCATCATTTCTAGCTTTTGATTTAAAGTGAGAGAGGTGTGCCTCTTCCTTTCACTTGAACACTTAGAGGTCATTGTAAGGTTATTAATTGGCCTAATTTCAATATTGCTGTCTCAGAGAATAGGGAGGCTGGAGGAGAGGGAGAGAGATGGAGGACTGGCCAGTCAGTGGAGTAGTCAGAACATGGACAACATTTATTAATTGTTTGCTGTCTTATATGGATGCAGTTTGTGGTACCCCAAAACAATTACAATAGTAACATCAAAGATCGCTGATCATGGAGCACCATGACAAATATAATAATGATGGAAAAGTTTAAAATATTGTGAGAATTACCAAAATGTGACACACAGACCAGAGTGAAAATGCTGTTGGAAAATGGCACCAAGAGATTGCCTGCCACAGGGTTGCCACAAACCTTCAATTTGTGAGAAAAAAAAAAGCAATATCTGCAATAACCTGAGGCACCATGAAAGGAGGCACCTGTATTCTGTATTCTCTCTCTGTGAGAGTCTACCAGGAAGAGCAAAGCTGAGAGTTGTGGGTTTATCCTGACGTAGACAACTAATAAATGACTTTTTAAATACACATTTATGAAGAACCACAACAAACCCATTTCCGATTAGAGGATTTCTTTTCTTTCTTCCTTTTTTTTTCCCTTAAAGATTGGCACCTGAGCTAACATCTGTTGCCAATTTTTTTCCTCTGTTCTTCTTCCCAAAGCCCCCCAGTACATAGTTGTGTATTTTTAGTTGTAGGTACCTCTGGTTGTGCTATGTGGGATGCTGCCTCAGCATGGCCTGATGAGCGGTGCCATGTCCCTGCCAGGGATCCAAACTGGTGAAACCCTGGGCTGCCAGAGTGGAGCAAGAGGACTTAACCACTTAGCCTCGGGGCGGCCCCAAGGATTTCTTTTCTTACCACTGGCCCTAGCTGGTGCTGGTTCTTTCTTCCCAGAGCCCACCATCATGCTAGGTTGAGTGCTCTCAAGCCAAGACTTACATGCACATGAGTGAATGTTCCGACCCTGGCACAGACCAGCAGAGGCCTCTGGACAGGGAGATTCCCCAGGCAAAGCGCTGCTGCCTGCCCAGAGACTGACTTCCTCATTGTTCCTCTCTTTTTTCCTTGTCTCACTGCCAACCTTCTCCCCATTTGTCAATGCGGTTGCAGGAATTAAAAGTGCTCTCCTTCAAATGCCAGGTCACCTGTGTAGAATCTTATCCTATGTAAGCACTAAGTGCTAAGAAATGCAAAAATTCAAAAGAGAATGGATTTCCATGGAGAAACTAATAACAGTAGGTCTCTTCTTGGGATGATGAGATCAGAATTTCTGGACGAGGCATTGACAGGTGGCAAAACTTGGACTGAAGCTTAGAAGTCGGGTAGACACTAGTACTTCACTTATGCTCATCCTGTTACAGCAGCTACCAGTCACGGAACCCTTTCTGTATGTCACGCGGCATCTTTAAGCACATTCCGTAGGTGCCTGACCTAGATGAATTTATCTTTGGCTCTACTTTCACGCTTTCTAGAGATTTTTTCGTTAAGAAAATACTCTTGTCAAAGCTATGTTATATAATTTTTTTCTTCTTAAATTTCAAATTCACCTGAGGCAACTGAAGTCTCTTGGTAGTATGTAAATGGAATGATTCAAATATCAAAAAATGACTTCCAAAGGAACAATCCTCATCATCTAGTTCTGATAATTTACTGAAACTTCTTTTGATTTAAGTGATAAGAAAACAACTGGAAATGCTTTCACACCATTCAAGAGAAAAGGAGACAATAGTCAGAGGTCCTGGTGCTAAGGGATGAATTCTGTTTCCAGTCTTCACACTACCTCTCTTCCCCTCGTTCTGCATGGGAGCTTCTGGGAGTGACTTCTTGGCAGATGGTGTTAATGAGTCTACAGGGACTAAACCATCAAGGATCTCAGAATTGTCTGGCTGTGTTTATCTCTCATATGCAAGGGGCCTCTGGAAAATATTCCCTTCAAAGAGAGTGTTTTCTGCTTGACAATAAAAGCTCTTTGATTCGGTTTCAGAAACGGTCAACTTCCCTCTACCTGCACTAACAGGTGGAGGTGTCTTGTCAAATCACAGATTTCGCTAAATTCAGAGTTAGTCTGACGTGAGAAATGTGGTGAGGACGAAGCTCATTCCCAAAATGACATTTCCAGCAGCAGCAGCCCCTTGTTGTAAATGTGTTATCTTAAACCAAACTGCCTGGCTTCCTTTGAGGTGCTCTAAGGCGCTACTTCCCATACAAAACTTCTGTTGTTTTTATCAGCTTGTTTGTCTAAGCCACATGAGCATTTGAGGAAAACACACATGCTATGGGTAAATGCAGGCATTTTCAAACAGGGAGAATTTTAATCTGATAATCACATTCCCTGCAATCATTTATTAAATATTCTTATTAAAAAAGCCCTTATGGATCTTGCATGATGTCAGCAACATGGTGGAGTGAGCAGTTTTCTTTGTCTCTCCCCCTTCGAACTACAACTAATTGGACATTCATCAGTCAACAAAGGCTATCCACACAGCATCTCAGGACACCTGAGAGACCTGTGCTGCTATACATCGGAAGGTGGACGGACTTCCCCCCAGGAGGAGGTGGAGATAGGTGAAAACTCTCCGACCCCTGGACAGCCTAGTACCTGCAAGCAACTTTCTACCAGCAGACACACTCATAGCATCGCCACAGCACCAAGGGTGGGCATGTGTGTGCATCGGCGGAGTCACGGTTGGAAACAGGTGACTACAGCCCTACCTAAGCCCCCCACGATTGCCCCTTAGCCCAGTGGGAAAATCCACGGTCCCACAGCAGCCACAGGGAAAGCCTCTACTCCACATTAGCGGAGAGGCCCTGGCCAGCACTCAGAATGCTGGGAGGCCCCAGGGCGGGACGATCCCGGGCAGTGCAGCAACCCGCCAGCCACCTCTGACTCACAAACTCCTGCTGTGGCCCAGAGCGGGCAAGGGAGACCCAGTGAGTCCGTGTGAGTGGAGAGTGGAAAGTTGGAGCCCCAGCAAGCCTGGTCTGTGGTCCAGGGGGAAATCCACAGTCCCACAGCAGTCACAGGAAAAGCCTCTGTGCAGTGTTAGTGGAGAGGCTCCACCTGGCAATCACAAGGCTGGAAGGTCCTGAGGCAGAAGTGGCACAGCTGGGTGAGCTAACCACAGACTGCAGTAGATACCTATAGCTCTGCTGTCACCCGTAGCAGACAAGTGGGATCCTGCAGGCCCTGACAATGACAGAGCTGCAAGTCTAGGTGAACCTGCTCCCAGCCGCTGTGAAAGCCCATAGCACTGCTGCAGACCCTAAGGAGGGAGCACATCTAGGTGGTCTGTGACAGTAGACACCAGCAACCTGAGGCCCACTTGTGATTGTCCCCACAGCTGATGAGAGACCCCACAGGGCCACTGTGACCACGAGGAGGGGCCCAGGTCTGGTCAGCAAGAGCTGACAGGGATCCTGGTTGGTGCAGATTACACAGCTGCTGCCCCCCACCCCCACGAACTCCAGTAGAAGCAAGAGGAAGCAGGAACTAAATTCTATCTCTATGCAGAGGCACAAATCCACACCATCAAGCAGTATGAAAAAATATATTAAATCTCCAGAACAGAAGGAAAATGACAAGTACCCAGAAAACAATCCCAAAGACACTGAAATCTATAACCTAAATGACAATGAATTTAAAATAGCCATCATTAAAAAACTCAATGAGTTAAAAGAGAATACAGACAGACAACTCAATCAGTTCAGGAGATATGTCACAAAAGAGCTTGATACTATAAAGAAGAACCAATCAGAAATATTGGAGATGAAGAACACAATGGAGGAGATTAAGAAAAATCTGGACTCTCTGAACAGTAGGGTCGATAATATGGAAGACAGAATTAGCAATTTGGAGGATAGGAATACAGAAATGCTGCAGATAGAGGAGGAGAGAGAACTAAGACTAAAAAGATATGAAGAAACTCTCCGAGAAATATCCGACTCAATTAGGAAATGCAACATACGGATTATAGGTATCCAAGAAGGAGAAGAGAAGGATAAGGGGGCAGAAAGTCTGTTCAAAGAAATAATGGCTGAGAACTTCCCAAACCTGGGGAGAGAGATGGAACTCCATGTGACAGAAGCTAGTAGATCTCCAAACTTTATCAATGTAAGAAGACCAACCCCAAGGCATATAGTAGTGAAGCTTGCAAAAGTAAATGACAGAGGGAAAATACTAAGGGCAGCAAGACAGAAGAAAACAACCTACAAAGGAACCCCCATAAGGCTGTCAGCAAATTTCTCAGCAGATACCTTACAGGCTAGAAGAGAGTAGAATGATATATTCAAAACTCTGAAGGACAAAAACCTGCAGCCAAGAATACTCTATCCAGTGAAAATATCCTTCGAATATGATGGAGAAGCAAAAACTTTCCCAGATAAACAAAAGTTAAGGGAGATCATTGCCACAAGACCTCCCCTACAAGAAATGCTCAGGAAGACCCTCATACTTGAAAAATCAAAAACAAAAAGGAAAGCGGTTACAAAACCCAGAGCTAAGGATATAAATAGAAAGACAAAATCAGAAAGTTGCAGCTCTCCATCAGAATAGGTTGGCAAAGGCTAAGTATAACATTAAAGATAAAAGGAAGGGAAACACCAAGAATAAATATAATCTTGTCATTTTAACGACAAACTCACAACACAAGAAGGAAGAAAAAAAATCTGACAATAACAACCTAGAAGGGGAAGAGGCAAGGGATGGAACAGCTTAATCTAAGGAAATAAGAGGCTATCAGAAAATGGACTATCTCACCTATGAGGTGTTTTATACAAACCACATGGTAACCACTAAACAAATAACAAGAATAAAGACACAAACTACAAATAAGAAGAAAGCCAATATAGAAATCTACCTACCTGCATTGGTAGTCCAAATATCATGGGACGAGAAACAAAGGAAATACAAGAGAACCAGAAAACAAGCAATAAAATGGCAGCATTAGGCCCCCCACATTTCAATAATCACTCTAAATGTAAATGGATTGAACCCTCCAATCAAAAAACACAGAGTGGCAGGATGGATTAAAGAACAAGACCCAACAATATGCCGCCTCCAGGAAACACACCTCAGCCCCAAAGACAAATACAGACTCAGAGTGAAGGGATGGAAGATGATACTCCAAGCTAATAATGAACATAAGAAAGCAGGTGTTGCCATACTTATGTCAGACAAAGTAGACTTCAAAGCAAAACAGATAAAGAGAGACAAAGAGCAGCAGTTTATAATGATAAAAGGGACACTCCACCAAGAAGACATAACACTTATAAATATATACGTACCCAACACAGGAGCACCAAAATATATATGTACCCAACACAGGAGCACCAAAATATGTAAAGCAACTATTAACAAAACTAAGAGGAGACATCAACAACGATACAATAATAGTAAGGGACCTCAACACCCAATTAACACCAATGGATAGATCATCCAGACAGAAAGTCAACAAGGAAATTATAGAATTAAATGAAAAATTAGACCAGATGGACTTAATAGATATATATAGAACACTCCATCCACAAACAGCAGGTTACACATTCTTCTCAAGTGTGCATGGAACATTTTCAAGGATAGACCATATATTGGGAAACAAAGCAAGCCTCAACAAATTCAAGAGGGTTGAAATAATAGCAAGCATCTTTTCTGATCATAATGCTATGAAACTAGAAATCAACTACAAGAATCAAGCTGGGAAAGGGGCAAAAATGTGGAGACTAAACAACATGCTACTGAACAAACAACGCATTACTGAAGAAATTAAAGAAGAAATCAAATGTTATCTAGAGACAAATGAAAATGAAAACACCCAATACCAACTCATTTGGGACGCAGCAAAAATGGTCCTAAGAGGGAAATTCATTGCAATACAGGCTCACCTCAATAAACAAGAAAAATCTCAGATAAGCAATCTCAAACGATGACTAACAGAATTAGAAAAAGAAGAACAAAGCCCAAAGTCAGTAGAATGAGGGAAATAATAAAAATTAGAGCAGAAATAAATGAAATTGAAACAAAAAAGACAGTAGAAAGGATCAATGAAACAAAGAGTTGGTTCTTTGAAAAAATAAACAAAACTGACAAACCCTTAGCCAGACTCACTAAGAAAAAAAGAGAGAAGACTCAAATAAATAAAATCAGAAATGAGAGAGGGGAAATCACAACGGATACCACATAAATACAAAAGATCATAAGAGAATACTATGAAAAACTATATGCCAACAAATTGGATAACCTAGAAGAAATGGATAAATTCTTAGACTCTTACAACCTCCCAAAACTGAAGCAGGAAGAAATAGAGAATCTGAATAGGTGAATCACAAATAAAGAAATTGAAACAGTAATCAAAAACCTCCCCAAAAATAAAAGTCCAAGACCAGACGGCTTCTCTGGAGAATTCTACCAAACATTCAAAGAAGATTTAATACTTATCCTTCTCAAACTATTCTGGAAAATTGAGGAAGATGGAGCACTCCCTAACATTCTATGAAGCCAACATCACCCTGATCCCCAAACCTGACAAGGACAACACAAAGAAGGAAAACTATAGGCCAATATCACTAATGAACATAGATGCAAAAATCCTCAAAAAAATTTTGGCAAACCAAATACAGAAATACATTAAAAAGATTATACACCATGATCAAGTGGGATTTACACCAGGGACACAGGGATGGTTCAACATCTGCAAGTCAATCAACGTGATACACTACATTAACAAAATGAGAAACAAAAACCACATCATCATCTCAATAGATGCAGAGAAAGCATTCAAGATCCAACATCCATTTATGATAAAAAAAACTCTCAATAAAACAGGTACAAAAGGAAAGTACCTCAACATAATAATGGCCATATATGACAAACCCACAGCCAACATCATACTCAATGGGCAAAAACTGAAAGCCATTCCTCTGAGAAGAGGAACAAGACAAGGGTGTCCACTCTCACCACTCTTATTCAAAGTAATACTGGAGGTTTTGGCCAGAGCAATTAGGCAGGAAAAAGAAAGAAAAGGAATCCAAATAGGCAATGAAGAAGTGAAACTCTCACTGTTTGCAGACAACATGATCTTATAGATGGAAAACTCCAAAGAATCCATAGGAAAACTATTAGAAATAACAGCTACAGCAAAGTTGCAGGGTATAAAATCAACATACATAAATCAGCAGCATTTCTATACACTAACAATGAACTAACAGAAAAAGAACTCAAGAACTCAATCCCATTCACAATAGCAACAAAAAGAATAAAATATCTTGGGGTAAATTTAACCAAGGAAGTGAAAGACCTATACAACAAAACTACAAGACTTTCCTGAAAGACCTTGATGACGACATAAAGAGATGGAAAGACATTCCATGCACGTGGATTGGAAGAATAAACATAGTTAAAATGTCCGTTCTACCTAAAGCAATCTACAGATTCAAAGCTATCCCAATCAGAATCCCAATGACATTCTTTACAGAAATAGAACAAAGAACCCTAAAATTCATATGGGGCAACAAAAGACCCCAAATTGCTAAAGCAATCCTAAGAAAAAAGAACAAACCTGCAGGCATCACGATCCCTGACTTCAAAGCATACTACAAAGCTACAGTAATCAAAACAGCATGGTACTGGTACAAAAACAGGTGCATAGATCAATGGAACAGAATTGAAAGCCCAGAAATAAAATCACACATCTATGGACAGCTTATCTTCAACAAAGGAGCTGAGGGCATACACTGGAGAAAAGAAAGTCTCTTCAACAAATGGTGCTGGGAAAACTGGACGCCACATGTAAAAGAATGAAAATTAACCATTCTTTTTCATTGTTCACAAAAATAAACTCAAAATGGATCAAAGACCTAAAGATTAGACCTGAAACCATAAGGCTTCTTGAAGAAAATATAGGCAGTACACTCTTTGACATCAGTATCAAAAGGATCTTTTTGGACACCATAACTCCTCAGATGAGGGAAACAATAGAAAGAATAAACAAATGGGACTTCATCAGACTAAAGAGCTTCTTCAAGGCAAGGAAAAACAGGATTGAAACAAAAGAACGACCCACTAGTTGGGAAAAAATATTTACAAGTTATATATCCAACAAAGGGTTAATCTCCATAATATATAAAGAACTCACACAGCTCAACAACAAAAAATCAAACAACCCAATCAAAAAATGGGCAGGGGACATGAACAGACATTTCTCCAAAGAAGATATACGGATGGCCAACAGACACATGAAAAGATGCTCATCATCACTAACCATCAGGGAAATGCAAATCAAAACTACACTAAGATATCACCTTACACCTGTTAGAATGGCAAAAATAACCAAAACAAAAAGTGACAAATGTTGGAGAGGTTGTGGAGAAAAAGGAACCTTCACACACTGTTGGTGGGAATGCAAACTGGTGCAGCCACTATGGAAAACAGTATGGAGATTTCTCAAAAAATTAAAAATAGAAATACCATATGGCCATCCCACTAGTGGGTATCTATCCAAAGAACTTGAAGTCAGCAATTCCAAAAGTCCCATGCACCCCTATCTTCATCGCAGCATTATTTACAACAGCCAAGACGTGGAAGCAACCTAAGTGCCCATCAACTGATGATTGGATAAAGAAGATATGGTATATATATACAATGGAATACAACTCAGCCATAAAAAAGGATAAAATCGTCCCATTGGATGGGACCTGGATAAACAACATGGATAGACCTTGAGGGAATTATGTTAAGTGAAATAAGCCAGGCAGAGAAAGAGGAACTCTGTATGACTCCACTCATAGGTGGAAGTTAAACATACAGACAAAGAGAACTGATTGGTGGTTACCAGGAGAAAAGGGGGGTTGGGGGAGGGCACAAAGGGTGAAGTGGTGCACCTACAACATGACTGACAATAATGTACAAGTGAAATTTCACAAGGTTGTAAACTATCATAATCTTAATAAAAATCTTTTCAAAAAGCCCTTATGCCCCAAGATCATGCCTATTTTGATGGGAAGTACAAAGTATCTTCAGTAATTACAAAAAGGTATAAGGCTTTTTTCTTTCCTCTAAACCAGAAAACATTTATTATTTTTAAATTGGTTTTTGTTTCTTTAATTATGATTGAATTTTTACGGGCGCACATGCCAAATCAGCTCACAGCATGACTCTAATATTCCTGGGCGCTTCCAAACAGTGATAGAAAATGGAAGTTGGAGATACACCCTTCACAGTTCAAGTGCTTAAGAGCAATCTTATACTGCACCAATTCTAATAGTCGTTCCTTCTTTTCATTAGGTACAGGAGCGAGAAAGAAAGGTCACTTTGGCTCCTGCAAGACAAATTTACTGTCATTCTGCTGAGGAGCAATAAGCTGGTGGAGAACTGTTACTCACCCCGCCACCCTCTGAGGTGCTGACCACTGTTTTTTCTCAGTGATCAGAGTGATTGTTCTGGAAGTTGTTCCTTAGCTCTGGGTTTTTCCTTTTCAAGAAGCTGTCCATTAGCAAAGGTGCTTTGACCCAAATGCTGCTTCTGCCTTCCTTGAGTCCTGTGCAGGTCTGGATGATTTCGGCCTGCTGGCTTCCTGAGCTCCCCATGACGGGGCTGAAGAAGCACGGAGCACAGAGCGACCACTAGAACCATGGCAATACCAAATTCACAGGTGGCAGACCAACAGACGTGGCCCCACGTGCTCCTAGCCAGCAAAGAATGGCATCTTTTAAACCATCCCAGGGTCAAACTTCCCTTTGCATGAAACGAGGTCATTTCATCTGCTTAGGCACCTCAGTACCCAGAATACTGAGAAAATGTTTTTGTAACAATTAATCTGGGGTATTCTTTTACAATATGACTTTCAGAGACAAATAGATCTGAATTTAAATCTGGGTTCCATTATCTATAAGTGTGTGGCCTTGGATAAGTCATTTAACCTTTCTAAATCCATTTCCTCTTTTGTTAAAATGGGGATAAAAAAACACCACATTAAGAGGTAGATGTTACCACCAATGATGATTAAATAAGATAAGATACAAAAGCACCAGCACAATGCCTGGCATGTTGAAGACACTCAAATTTTCTTTTTTCTAGGGTGGAACTGATTCTATTTCTTAGCCTTCACGTGTTCATTACTGACCTTAGATCCTCCTGTCCCCACTACTCAAGTAGACTCAGCTCACATTCCAAAGAGACGAAATTGTGGATATTTGCATGAAATTATTTTAAAACATCTCCTATTGGCCAGTTAACATGAAACTTACCTGAATTTTTTCATTGGAGATTGCTTTTCTTGAGCAGTGGCCAGATGACCAGAATAATAGACTGGGAAAAACATAATGTTCCAGTTTGTTGAAAACCAAGTCATGAAAAATGGGCAGTAGAAGTTCTTATAAGTAATTTTTACAATCTGTGTGGTTCCAACCCAAGATGATGACACTGACAAGATGATCAAGAGTCCCCAGACAGCCTTCAAAACCGCAGACGTGCAGGACCGGCAGCGAGCCTTGATTCTGTTTTCTTGGCTGCTGTTCTCAGGATGAGTCTGTGTTCCATCATCCCCTGAAATCAGGAAAGGAATACAAATGTCTGGAAATCAGGTTATAAAACAGCAATCAAAGAGGCAGACAGTAGAACCATCAGTGTTTTTCTTTTCTACCATCATTTGAAGAGACTGATAACTCTGGCTCATTTTCTCTCTGGAATCTCTGCTCTATAAGGTATAGTAGGTGTCTGGACCTCCAACCAGGCCATGACTACGCTCATGAACCTGGTGGATGCTATGCTGTTCTCCAGTGTACCCTACCCACTTCCTTGTAAAAGCATCACACATTTCATCTCCAAGACTTTGGCCTTGGCAGCATGACCTGTTTTGCCTAATCAAACATGAGCAGATGTGAGGTGTCCCACCTCCCAGTTGAACCTTTGAGAGGCATCATAAGGTCCCACCAGCTCTCTTGCTCTTCTTCTCTATCAGTGGAATGGAAAATCCCAAAAAGAGCTGTCTTTTTGGTCTACGTGGGAGAATGAGCAGAATCCAGCCAAAGCAGCCCTGTATCTTCTGACATAAAAAGTGAGTGAAAAATAAGTACTTGTTATATTCCACTGAGTTGTTTTTTTTCTTTACAGCAAAGATGACTATTAAATTGAAAAGCAACATGACCCAAGAACAGAGCAAGTCCTAACTACACAAAGTCGTCTCCCACCTCAGAACAAATTACTATCTAACGTATTTCAGAGAGCACACTGAGTTCTGCTTTGTATTTTTATATTTACTGAGAAAAATTAGCAGCATTTTTTTCACACTAAAATAGTCAAAGCTCTCTGAAAGTGACAATCACAAAGGCCTTCTCCCTGATAGAGAAAACAAGTTCAACACAATGAATTTATGTATCTATCAGGAAGTTAAATTTTAGCAGAGGTCACCCTGAGTCCCCATGCTGAGATCCCAAATGGGAGAATCCTAGGGGAAGGGAGGCAGAATTGTCTGCAAGATTCTCTTGTGTCTCCAGGTACCTCCCTTAAGCACAAGATTTATCGTGGGGGTTAAGAAAGTGGTGCAGCGCACAGATTGCAAGTGGTCATGGATGGGTTTCTCACTTTACCTTTCCAGAACCTGCTGGCTCTCTTCTGAACGTGTTCCTACTGCTTAATGGGCCAGGTGCAACTGCCCCACTGGGGTAAAGACTTTCTCCCAGCTAAGGCTTCCTGATGTAATTATTTGGGGACAGTGGGTACCAAGGCTTGAAAGTGAATTCTTCATTGGGGAATATAAACCAAGTAAGGATGAACACAGCAATTACCCCATGACCTCCAAGTCTTATAAACAGCGCTGAATTCTCAGGGCCTAGGCCTCCAGAAGATGAAAACTGATATTCTGTTATTTGCTTATTCAACAAAATTCCATGGAGATTACCAAGAGCTAGTTAGGTGGCAGGGGTTCAAAGATGAAAGATTTGAGCTCATAGCCCAGTGGAAAGCCAGAACACACATCTAACACAATGTGGTAAGGGCCAACTATGGCAGATACAAGGCCCTGTGGAGGCAGAGGAGAAGCACTTGTTAAGGGGTGGGGCGGGAAATGATCAGGAGAAATTTCCATGACGCAGTGACACTGAGATGAGTCTGGAAGTAGGAGTTAGCCAGCTCCCTCGATTGTGCACAGACAATATCTGCTCTTGATAACTGTTCTGCACATTCCCTCTATGACCATGTGGCTACACAGTGAGTAGAAGTAAAAAGCTCAAATGGATGAGTGGGTAGAATAAATTGGGAGGCTGGGAAGGGAACACAAACTTACCCAGTTAAGTAGGTATTATCATTCCTATTTTACAGATGCAAAAACTAAGGCTTGTGCTACAGTTGTCCAAGGTTGAACCCAGGGCCTAAAGTTTTTATTCTAAATTTCATTCTGTCTAGGTTTCAGGCTTGGGATCTCCGTTCAAGTGCTGGAACTTTCAGGAGTGGTTTGGAGAAAAAGTTCTGTTTCCTGGCGGTAATGGCAGTCTTCCATGAGGGTTCAGAGAAAAGTGTACTCTTAGGAGAAAGGCGGACCCTACTACACTTCGGACCACGTTATTCTCAGGGACTGTCTCATAGAGGAGAGACAACTCTACAGAGATTCTAAGGATCCCTTTAAGGGGACACCTGCCTGCATCGTCACCTTCTTTGAAGACTGCTTCTGACCCACCATCAAACCATGGGCAGTACCTTTGATGACACCAAAATCCCCTACACCCCTCCATATTAGTGACCCATTCTTCCCCTGATGACTAGACTTCATTGTTGCCAATTCTTTCGTTTTACCACCCAGAGATACCGTAGAACAACTGGGTCTCCAGAGGTCTTTTATTTTTCTGACCATTTTTAACATGATTTTCTATAGTCCTGCTTAGATTTACAGTTTTGTATATGTCGTTAAAACTGATTTACCAGAAGTTCCATCCATGTCTATGAACCGTGATTGGAGTCATACAAACTGATGGTAGAGGCCACAGGGATTTGGAACCCCGGGTGTAAGTCCTAGCCCTGCCAGTCTATGGCCCTGAGCACAGGTTTGATCCCAGTCTTTGCTCCTTTCTCTGTCAAACAGTGATAATATGCATCTCACAGGATTCGTTCTGAGGTTAAGCACTATAACATTCATGAAGCATGGTGATCCGCTTTTGAGATTATTCTCCTTTTCTCTTTTCTCTGTGGTGCCCTGGAATATCCCCAAGTGCCTCCAAATCATCACAGAAAGAGTAAATTATGCCCCATGTGATCTTTAATAGTATAGTCTTTGAAATTTGTAATCTACATATGATAGATAAGGCAAGTCTTTATTAACCAGCATATTCAATTAACTGGAACATTCTGTTCCGCAGATAACTGGGATAATAGGAATATTACTGCAACTTATTAAAGCCAATTAAAACTTCCTTAAGATTTAAGATATAATTTTCTTTACTTTTTTTTAAAACCGTTTTAGCCTCGGCGCCCATAATTGCTGAGATACCATTTTAAAATATTGTCACTTTTTTGAAAAATATCTTTTCTCATATAAAAAACCTCTTCTTGAATTAGTAATCAGTAGGCCCCTAGAAGAAGCTTTCATATCTCCTCTATACCCTTGTTTGCCCCCCATCCCTCACGGTGTCCCCTGAATTGCCATTTCTCTTCTGTTTTTAATCCATTTTTCTCAAAGTATTGGGGTTTGTTTTTTTTTTTACTACCCATTTATTTTGGATGGAGTATTTTGTTGTTTTGCTGTTGTTATAGTTGTTTTTAAGGACGCAAGAGATTTTAATATGTTGCTGGTCAAGCTGAAGGAACAAATGGAGAAGGAGAGATTGGACATGCAGGTGAAGAGATGGAGAGGCAGTGATCATGGATACAGGAAAAGAGTTAACATTGGAACGGTAGAAAACACACAAGTCAAAGGCAGTCCTGCAATGATGGTAACGGGCAAACAAAAGACCAGAGAGGACTGAGGCAGAGAGGGAAGCATCTGCTGGCACACGATTGTTTTGCTCTTTTCGGGAAGTACAAGTGCGGTCATACGATGAGAAGTGAGTATGGACTCGGGGCTTGAGAGCATTCTCTGGGGAAGGCAATAGATCTCCACTACCAAAAAGTAACAGTATTGGGCAGCAGCCCAGTGGACCCAGCTTCATTTGAAAATTATAAATTTGCTGGGAAACTCATGGATATAGTTACAAGATTTGTCTAGTAATTCCAGTAACCCAAGTAACTCAGGAGCTGATGAGTGGTCAGGTGGATATGAGGAAAAGGCTAAAGGTCTCGACTGATCAGTAAACGCTGACCAGGGAGGCAAGTGAAGGGTCCTGAAGGAGATGTAAAAGTGGGAAAACTAGAAGGACTCCCAGGGCTGGCAGCCCTGATGAGGATAAGAGCAGAGTCTGTGATTTTACTGGTACTTTTATTCTTCTCAGAATGGGCACAGTGTGTGCTCTTACTGAATCCCAGTGTTGAGGCAAAAGATGCTGGCTTTTGACATTTTTTTTTTTTTTGAGGAAGATTAGCTCTGAGCTAACTGTTGCCAATCCTCCTCTTTTTGCTGAGGAAGACTGGCCCTGAGCTAACATCCATGCCCATCTTCCTCTACTTTATACTTGGGATGCCCACCACAGCATGGCTTTTGCCAAGCGGCGCCATGTCCGCACCCAGGATCCAAACCAGTGAACCCTGGGCCACCGCCCCAAGAAGCAGAACATGTGAACTTAACCGCTGTGCCACTCGGCCGGCCCCTTGACATCTTGAAGATGAGAAAACTAGTTACTTTACAAGCTTCCTTAGACGTCACTGTTTAACCATGTGTTGAGCTCTTCAAAGACAGGTTTGGGTATTCGGTTTCTCTGCTACACTGAACAGCACTACTAGCTTGAATCTGCACATTTCCCTTCTTCCTGCTCCTCCCACTTGATAAACCTTCCCCACGCCCACTCCTAAGAGTCCACGCAGCATCTCTGCTTTCTGTGCCAGTGGCGAAATCTTTCATGGCTGGTTGGAAGGTTACCTGGACATACTACTAATTAAAAGGAGGTCACCAGCATACCTGATCTGTTCTGCCTCTCCACTCTGTGTCCACAAACTCCAGAGGATCCGCGATTCTGAAGTTCAAGAATAGGAGCAGAAGAATCTTCAGTGACAGACAGAGGTGACAGTTGTCTACTGATGCCACTGTGTGAACTGGGGCAGTTGGCTCCTGGTTTACACCGAGTAGCTGATGATCTGGAGGTACCTGAGAAGAAAGAGTTCACACCCGTGTGAGAACTGCCTGTAGGAAAAATCGGAAACAGATTTGGCAGTGAAATGTATAGTGGCAACATCACGGTCCTGATGGAACATCCATTGAGCTCATTTCTAATCTCATAAAAGGGGTTCCTAAGAAGAAAATGCTACCAGGTCTGTGTTCCTAAGATAAAGGGTCTTTTTAGATAAAGTCATTAACTAGAAATGAACATCAGAAGATGGTGTTTGGGTTGATAAATCTGTTCTGAATTAGAACTGTCAACACAGTTCAATAGTTTGCCTCAAGGAAAGCAGAATGTTTTGTTATGCTTGCTTCCTCCCTTTTCTTCCTAAGGCTGGCTGTTGAATTTCTGGCTGGTAAAGCTGCCAGCAACGTCACCTATCAAATCCACTATACACTTTTCCATTAGATTGATGACTAAAATCCAACTTTTTTATATCTCCTCAGTCACCTCTGGCCTCTATCCACTGTTATAGACCAAAAGCCAGCCTTCAGGATCCTCCACAGGCTAAGTCCCTTCCTATCCTGATTAACCTTCCGTGAACCCCCAACCCAGGGTTGGCTCCAGGGCCTGCGACCAGGGCAGTCACACACGGTGCTGTGCTCAGAAGTCCCCCTACCCCGCCAGGCACACACACCTGGGGATTGATTATGCACAGTCATCATCTGGAAATTTGGAATATGTTTATCTTTCAATTTGTGTTTTGTAAGTGAATTCTGATGGGATAATGGAGCGCACACAGGTGGCCTGGAGCCTCAGCTTGGGAATGGTCTTGCTTCCTGTTGTCTCCCCGCCTCCCGGGGTGGGTTTTCAGCTGCTCACGGCCTTGTCTCTGCCTAGCAAACTTATAGGGGCCTAGGCACTGGTGTGCGGAAGGTTGGGGTCTCAGGGTGAGGCCCCCAGTGTCTGTGGGGGTCTACATTTATCCAGCAAGTATCCCCATGTCCAAGGGAGCAGACTTTAAATAGCAAATAAAAAACACTACAGCATGGGGGTGGAAAAAGAGAGAAAGAAAGAAAGAAGGAGGAAGAGAAGAAGGAAGAGAGAGAGAGAGAAAATAAGAAAGGAAAAAGCCATTTTTCTGCTTTTTGAATAAGGGGCCCTATATTTTCATTTGGTACTGGGACCTCAAATTAGTTCTGGCTGTGTTCTGACACCTTACTCTCGGTACTGATGGCTTTTAAGCCTTTGACTGGGCAGTTTCTCTACCTGGAACATAGGATCTACTCAAATCCTTGAACGCTAAGATCAGGTCCTGATTGGTCCGTGCAGTGTGTGCTGTTTGATCACGTGCATCTGTACTTTGTACATCTGAGCTCATTTTGACAGCAGTCATGCACCAGCTGCCTCAATACTTAACTTTCTCTCATATGAATGCTTTGACTCTCCCCACCTGATGTCAGGGACTTTCTACACAGACACACACACACACACACAAACTCACTTTGTCTCTCTTTTTAAATACACTTTTAATTTGGAATAATTGTACATTTATGGAAAAGTTGCAAAGATAGTTAGAGTTCTCATATACCCTTCATCCAGTTTCTGTAATGTTAACATCTTACATAACCCTGGTACATTTAAATACACCTTGACAGTTAAGGTCAAAATTAAGAGATTAACACTGGCACATTACTATTATCCACACTCCGAATTTCATTTGGATTTGACTACTTTTATCATGAATGCCCTATTTCCATTCCAGGATCCCATCCAGGACACCACAACACATTTAGTCATTATGTCTCCTTAGCCGTCTAGTGTCTGTGACAGGTTTTCAGTCTTTCCTGGTTTTTCATGACGCTGACAGTTTTGAGAAGTGCTGTTGAACTATTTTGTAGACTGTCCCTCCATTGGGGTTTGTCAGATGGTGTGTCTCCTGGTTATATTTGGATTATGCATTTTGGGGAAGAGTATCACAAAGGTGAAGTGTCCGTATCACAATCTGCTACCAATATGATTTATCAGTGACGATGTGAACCCTGGTCACAGGGCCTAGGGAGTGCTCACCAGGATGCTCCACTGTCTTTTCCCCCTTTCCACTCTGTTCTTTGGAAGCAAGTCACTAAGTCCAGCCCACAGTCTGGGGTGAGGGATGGGGAAGTTAAGCTTTCTCTTCTGGTGGGGGGAAGGTCTACGTATATTATTTGGAATTCTTCTGAGAAGAAGATTTGTCTTTCCTTTCCTTTATCCACTCAATCATTTATTTATATCAGTATGGACCCATGTGTATTTATTTCATACTTTGGCTTATGATCAAAACTGGATTGTTTATTCTTTTGCTCAAATTACTCCAGCTTTGGCTGTTGGGAGTCCTTTCAGATTGGCTTCTGAGTTCCTTTGACATGTCCCCATTCTTTTGTTTTTTGAACTCTTCCTTACTTTCTGGCATTACAAAATGCTCCAGGCTTATCTTTCATTTTCCCTGCCCCAATCCTAGAATCAGTCATTTCTCCAAGGATTCCTATTTCCTTTTATTGGAGAATGGTGTTTAGAAACCAACATCTGGCTGTGAGTGTGCTCATTGTTATTGGGGTTCCCCTGAATCTAGGTCATCTCAGTTGTCAGAGCTAGGAAATGTGCATGTGTATGTCAATCCTTGTGTATACCTATATCCATAATTATTCTGTATCTGTCTTCTTACTCTTCTTTAAAATAATCTCTAAGTACCAGATAAAATGTTCTATTTGACCTCAGACAATACCTGTTGACTTGGATGAAGATCAGTTGGGATGATTAGATGTAGAATACCAGAATAAACTTGGACACTGCTGGGCATCAGCTCCAAGATAGCTGTATTGCTCTGACCACTTTCTGGGGTGTTTGTGTTTGTTCTTCCTTGTAAGTTGTGAGTTTCCTTATTCTCACTGATACGAGGTAGAGAACAGAAGCTATCATTCCTTCTGGGACATGGAGGCTATGTCTTGGTGTGGTGCTTCCGAGATGGTAGAGAGGAGGTAGAAAGTGTCCAATGAAGAGCCACCTCTTGAAATAGCAGTGGCGTCTTGGCTTTAATTTGGCTTCGAATACATCATGTTTTGTACAATGTGAGTAATCACTTAACCACTCAGATCAGAACCTCAAAAAGCAGTGGTGCCCCCAAAAAGAAAGCTGCAGTTCCTGAACCATCACCTCTAACAAGAACAAAGTAGAATAGCAGTGTAACTGAGAAGCAAGTGTCAGTTCCACAACTCAGCCTCTTCATCTAGGACGAAAGTGCATCTTGGTTTTTTTTCTTTCTTTTTTTTTCCCTCAATCTTGGGAAAAATAAGTAGAGGTATATAAAAGTGTAGTTAGCTGTACCATCCATTATTAAGTGTCTCAAGTTGACCAATTAAAATTTATTATTTAATCTTGGATAAAAAATATAAAGTGCACAGCTACTAAAAAATCAACAGAAGCACTACATACCAATTACTATGCTTAAATTAATGCTATGTTAATATTGTTATTATAAAAGTGTCAAAAATACATAAGATTATTTTATGTATTCAAAATGCTTCCTGTAACTTTCATAACTATGTTTCTATTTGAATATTTCAAATTCAATAAAAGGACGCTTTCTAAAATTCAGTGAACTCTCATTTATTCATGCTCTTCAAGAGGGGCTGACACTCAAATACTCCGAGAGTTATTTTAAATTTGTCTTCCAAGTATCTTTTATAATTTATTTTTACATGGTGTGCCTTCTCATGTTTTCTTAGGTTAATATTAGATTTCATTTTGTGATCATTTGGTAATTGTAGGTGGAAAGGAGGAAGTCTGAAATAGGTTGGGTAGTACGTTGAGATATAACATTGGCCATAGTTACCTAAAATGTTGGTAAATTGTATGTCACTAGCAAGCATTGGATTTGTAAGCCAAACGAATGATTTTTCTTGCTTCCTCATTTTTGCTGGGGTATTATGTCCTGCCTCCTGCACCTCCTGTACTTTATGCAATTTAGCTTAACATCCATTGCCTGCTGCCACCTGCCTCCCACTGGCTGATCTGTGGAAGAGACCCAAGAGTAGTTCAGCGACTGGAGACATTTTAATCATTGTCCTGAAAAGGCAAACTTTAAACTTCAGAGCCAGGCCCAGAGGCGTGTTCAGGGCTTGGCCATGAAACAGCCATCTCCAAGCCTGGAAATAAAGACAGCGTCCCATCCTATATGGTCTTATGCCACTCAATGAATAAAAAGCCAGCCCCGACAAAAATAAATATTCAGAGTGTTGCCTGGGATGCAGTCAAGGATCATAAATAAATCATATCTATTTTCTATTATATATGCCACAGCGAGTGCCTGGGCATTGCAAATTCAGTTAGTGAACAGTGTTCAGACTTTAATAGGTATTGAGAGTAAACTGTATTAGGTGTGATGGGTTGGAAGTCTCTCATTAGTCACATCAGATGGTCCCCCCTCTCTTTTGTAAAGACGTCTCACCTGAACCATAGCAGTAGGACCATCTTGTGCCCTTTTTCATATTTGTCCCGGCACACGAATACAATTCCTTCATCTGCACTGGTTAGGCTCTGCAAGCTCCCCAGATCAATTTAACTCAACAAGTAGACATTGAGCCCCTATTCCAGGGCAGGTATTGAGTCAGGAGCAGGAGTTAGACAAATGAAGAATACACAGTCCGTGCCTGCACGGAGCTCTCAACATAGTAATAGCATGAGACGTGTAGCCAATTAACCATAATTGAATGTGAACTGGAGAGCAAGAAGAAAGGGAGGGAGTGATCCATTCAGCCTGGAGCAGGGAAGGCTCTATGGGAGGTTACAGCAAAGTTGGCTTTGAAGGATGAGCGGGACTTTGCCAGGTAGAGTTTTAGGCTGTGGAACAGGCAATAGAGTCAGAAGAAACCATGGGAGCAAATACTCAGAGGTGCAGAGTACACACTGTGAGGCTTAGAAAGATGATCAGCTGTAAGAGTTGGATTCTGAGTACAAAAGAGCATTGAAAATCCCGTTCTTTTACCTTTGCCTGTTACTTGAAAAGGAACTTTGGTCAATCAGAGATCCAGACAGAAGGAAGTGGTGAAGAACTCAGACTGTTTAAATCTGGGGAGACCAGGTAGGAATCTGGGCCCAGGCATGTAGATAGCTTTATGATACTGAGCCAGAAAATGGCCACGTAATCTCTCTCAGCTTGAGTTTTCTCTCCTGTTATACCCACCTCTGAGGAGTGTTGTGCAGATTAAATGGCCCGAAGAAGGTACCCAGTAAATGCAGACTATTATAACTAATAATGAGCAGGTAAACAAAAATGACCATTAGTGATACTTTATCAGTTAGACTGTTTGACTTCATATAATAGAAATCCACACTGAATTAGTTTAAGCAAAAATGGGGAGTTTTTAACAAACAAGGGACAGGACAGCCAGGAATGTCCCTAAACCTCAGCAATAACTGGACCCCTGGGTGTGGTGGAGTCGAACAGTCTCCCCATCTCTCTCTTCTGGGTGCTAGCTTCATTTCTCCTCGCTTGGCTGCCGCTTGCCTTTCTCTGCAGAAAATTCGATTGTTCAGAGTTCCCAAGTGTCCGATCTCACAGCTGTAGATTCCTGGGAGAAATCGAGTTGCCCAGAGTCAAAGATCTTGAGGATGGAATTTGCGTCTTATACCAACTCCTGGTCCAATTTCTGCGACTAGAAAACATTGCAACAGGCTGCAGCTCCCAGGAAAGGGTGGACGGAGCTGGGCACAGAGTCCCTTGGGTGTCCACTTAAAACTTCAGAGGAAAAAGGGCAAAGAAGAGCTACAGCTGCTGAGGAAGTGATGGCCTAAACAGATGGAGTGTAGACTGTGGGGTTCTCAGATAACAACCTGAGAAACCAGGTCGAGAAAGATTAACTAGAAAAAGATCTTTGGAAAGTAGATGGGGAGAAGCAAAGTGTCAGGTAAGTTTCCGTGTGAGTGAGTAATAGATAGACCAGACTCTCACATATCAGACAAGGGCCCTGCCATTGACTCTTATCTCCTGTGAGCACAGAAGGCCAATGAAACATTTGGTTCTACCCAGCACTATGTTGAAAACTGAGCTAGAGATCTTTTCCCGACTTGCCCCAAACTATGGTGCATGCTTACCTGAGACACCACGTGTAGCTCTGGTGCCCAAACCTACAAGCAGAGATCATGGAAATCCAAAGGGCAACTACACAATCCAGGGGATGGATTGTTGGGGTGGGGAGGCAGGTCCGTGGGAGTTGCTGTATGACAAGAGGCAGCAGAGTATTCTGGAAAGACTTCCCTGAAAGGCAGGACACCAATCGGCTGTGTCATCTCTGGTAAATCACTTGACCTCTCTTTGACTACATTCTTTCTGCTCTGAAATTTAAGGATCGGACAAAATGATTTCCTGAATTCCTACAGTTTTCTCTTCTTTGATTTAAAGATGTTTCAAACAAGCACCTGCAAATTATGTTCAACTATAAAACAAACTTCATCTGTTTTCAACTAATTTTTTATAGCCATTTATATTAGTCAAGGTTCCAGAAGGAAGAGATAGCAAACTCAAATTAGGATAATTAATAAAAAGATGGTCAAGGTATAGAGCTATAGGGCAGTGGCTCTCTAAGCGCCTGGCCCCATCATCACCTAGGAGCTTGCTAGAAAGGCAAATTCTCAGCAACCACCTCAGATCTATTGAATCAGAAACTCTGCAGTGCAGGTAACTTGTGGTTTAAGGAGCCTTTCAGGTGGTCCCAATGCAAGTGAACATGTGAGAACTGCTGTGCATGAGAAACCGCAGGGGCTAGGGCAGTATCCAAGTATACAACAGCTCTCACTACTCTGGAAGGGAGAAGGGAAGGAGTGATTAGAAAAATCTGGAAGGAGAAGGTTGCCTGATTTGAGTTATGACTTTTCATTAAGGTAGGCTTCCAGCAGGGGGATCCTGAAAATACTCCCTTCCTTTGATATCCTGTTGGGACTCCCCATTGACGATTCTTCCAACTAATCTCTTGCAAATCATATTTTAAGCATAAACCCACCTCTGACTATTTTAAACTAACTTTTTATGTGTGTTTCTTTTAAATAACCACGTTCTTTCCTGTGAACATGTTATAATCACTGAAGAAGCATCTAAGATAGACATATAATTCTGAATTTTGGCTTGGAATTGGTTGGAAGCCATTCCAATGCTAATGCACTTTGACATTTTTTCTTATAAAAAGAGATAAGATATCAATAATCAACAAAAGATTATGTGAAAACTGGATCTAAGCTTATTTTTAAACTCATATTTCATTGAATTACAATGGCAGCAAATATTCCCTGTAGTAATGGAATATTTATTGTCGTCAGTATTGGTTGAGTTTTCATAGAAGTCCACAAGGGATTTGCCAAAGAGTTACTCTCTTCTTAGGTAAACATTTAGCCCTAGAATTATTGAAAGAGGTCAGCCTGTTGCACGGTTAATGCACAAGCAATATGCGAACTTTCCATTTCAGACTGTACCCCCTTATTCTCTAAAGAGTGAGACCCCCAGCATAGTACCGTTTTACTTACCAAGTATTATCCACTCTCTGTAGCTCTGAACACTATGATTTCACAGAGAAACATCTTTTAAAATGACCTGGCTGTTGGTTATATTATTATCCATATTTTTGGTATGACTTACATGTTTCATATTAAAAAAATTTTTTTAAGACTTGCTAATTATCTTATTGCAAATGATAATCAAATGCCCATTACCTAAAAGCTAGATTTTCAAGATGTAAATCTGAAATATTTGAGTATTTATACATGCATATTAAAGTGACTTGTTAAAAAACCTTTTAAAAGCTAATTCATTTTTATTTACTTAAAATCTGTACTTGGAAGAAAGGACTAGTAATTGTTATACTTCTGCTGTACACATCTTGTCCCTAAAACAGTATTAATTCATTCTATCTGGAATATGACTTAATTTCTCTATTTATAACTGACTTTGAAACTAAAAAGTATATCGCTGCTCTCTATATTTACAACGTAAAAATAACATCTCACATGTATTTAATACCTACCACGTGCCAAGAGCTTTACATATATGATCTTCAGACATCGCAACAATACCATGGGGTGGATTTTACTATCCCCATTTTACAGGCAAGGAAAGTGAGTCTCCAATAGCCCAAGTTTAAAAGCCAGGCACGCCAAGTTCCAAAGCCCCTGTTCTTTCCAGTGTTCTTCGCTGCCCTCCCATTTCAGCTAACCAGTGCGGTGGAGCTCTGTCTGTATTCAAGAAGCTAACAGTCTTGTTGGGAAGATAAGAGGATATTTATTCACAAGAATACCTAAGAATATGAAGGGGAAGCAGGTCAGCAGTACAGAAAATAAGGACAATTATTGTTCAGACAGTGATGAGATTCCTTTCAGCCTGGACCATTAGAAAATGCTTAGTACAGCACGATGGATTCCAGCAGATCCCAGAGCAAGGCAGGGTTTGGATAGGAAGAGAGCCTGGAGCAGCTTCCAACAATGGCCAATGGGGATCTTGCCCTTTTAGGTATCGAGAGCAGAGGAGGCTTTGTGAAGAGGGACGATGGTGTGGAAGCGGGAACTCGTGAAGGCAAAACTGGCAGGAGAGGGCAGGATGCACAGAACCCAGAGAACCTGGAAGGAGGGCTCCTACTCAGGAGTTGTTCAAACAAAAACGTGTTTGTTTAGAAACGTGTCTTGCAGAAGGACCCTTTTTCTCCCGCTAAGATCCAGGAATTCACATGGTAAGAGTATAAAGAACATCAATACTGATAGTATCTCATGCATGTAAACTGGTCATAGTTGTTCTTTCGGGTCGTGAACTCACCCCTGTGCAAGGCAAACACAGCACCCCTTACCCTGGGCCTGTGTATGCCAGAGGAGCTCCATTCTTGCTTAGGCAACCCTTATATTTGTCAGGCACATGTTCTAGATTTATATTCTAAGGAAGAGGTTGGGGTCAAGATGCCTTTCTTCTGGCTGCCTTCCCCTAAATCAAATATCGACCTCAACACCTGCTTGTTTAGATCACTTCTGGCCCTGTCTCCCTCCAGCCCCAAGTCTTTATTTCCTCAGTGCTGCTGGAGGGCGGCCCCCTTCCCACAGCTTGGGCCCTAGTCACAGGCATGTTTTGTTAGGTCTGAAGTCGTTTTCCTAATTCCAGCTGCCTCTTATCTTGCCCATCCGCAGTCTCTGACTATCCAGCCTTGTTACTCCTTACACCTCTTGTCATCTGTAGAATGAGATTATGGGTTAATCTTGATTTTGGCTGAACATTCACAGAAATCTGAAATGGATTTTTAAGTATTCCTAAGGTACCTAAGAAAGAATTTTGAATCTATTTGGCTGATCCTAGATATGAATCAGCAGAAATACCACAAAATTGCCTTTAAAAGTTTTTTGGTCTTAAATAATTTCCCAGATAATACAAAGCATTTTTCATTGCAAAAGAACAAATAATTTTTAAAATCTCCAAGCTCAGTTAACAACTCCCTGAGTGTTTTTAATGTGCACACCTTGGCCCTCTGTCCTATTTTTAACTGCCCAGCACCCCGTTCCCTTCCCATTCAGGGGGAGCTCCCCCTATTACATTTTGTGGGAAAGTGCCCCATGGCCCACAGTGGAAGCTGCGGGAAACCAAATAACTCTCCCTGCCCCTGGCAGCAGGCGCAGGCGAGCCCGAGCCTCTGTGGCCGCCGATCAGACCCGCCTCTCCAAAAGGTGGGAGCTCCGGGAAGCCAGAAGGGCTGAAGTGCCTCGAGCAGAGGCAGCAGGCTTTGGATCAGGTGTCCGGCGGTGATAGTGACACAAACGTCCTGGCAGATTGTCCTGGCTCTGAAGGCCTCTCGTTCGTGCACATTTCCCAAGGTCCTGCCAGTCTTTTCTCCCAAGTCCACCTCGTACATCTCCCTTTTGCTAACCAATTGGTCATAACGGAGTTCTGAGGCTTCCAGTCGAGAGCCCTGTCTGATCCCGACTCTCCAGGGCCTTCCCATGTGCCCACCCCCAGCTCCCTCCTCACCTGTCCTTTCCCCTTTCTCTCCATGCCTTCACTCACTACTTCTGTTTGTATTGCAGCTGTCTCTATGGGTGACAGTCTCTGAGAGAAGGGCCCACTGAAAGCACTTAGGGAGATTTTCTGGAATTCTTGCCAGCTTCCCTGTAAGAACCCAAGGCAGACATTCTCAAGGAGGTATAGCTGACCGTGACCTTTGCTGAACAGCTGGGGACAAGTTTTCCCCTGGAAGAGAGCTGGCTGATTCCCAGGGGAAGCTGGAAAGGGAGCGTCTCTAAGATGCACCAACCTCACTTCTCCCTCATGTCACTCCTGTCCCTCTGACACCAACAGCAAATGGAATGTCATTGGCCACATGGTGAAAAGGCCTGTTCTGATGGTTCTGAAATACTCACTTTAACCCAGGAAAACCCAAAGAAATTTAGGATCCACTTTAGAACATTCCCAAAGAGATCAGCTCAATAAATTGAAGCAAAATAGTTAAGAAAATGCTGTGCTGTACAAAGAAAATACAACTAAAAGTGCCCTCCTGGTCTGGTGTAAATTTATAGCTCAGCTCCTCCTACAGCAGAAAATGCAGTTCTGGAAATTATATGCCTGGATACACACCCCCTTCTCCTGGTTGGTAAGATGCTGGCATTAAGACTATACAACTATTTTGCTTTTTATCATACCATATATATTATTCCTAAAACACAAATAATGTAATGGTATTTTCAAATCATATTTCAGGTGCAGTGAGAATGTTTATGCTTGAAATAATATCTTCTTGTTAAAAGAAGTAACTGGTTCTAACTTACTTTCTAATTCTGGATTTTCACAACTTGAGCTTGCTTCTTTGAAGCGTCCCGTTTGCTTCTCATTAAGCCTTCATGTTGACTTTCTTCCAGGTGAGTCTTTGTCTCTTCTGCCCCCAAAGTCCTCATTTCCTTCTGGTTTGAACTAAGGTATCTACCCACAGACAGGCGCATATAAAGGGGACTAAGATCCCTAGGTACTTTGCAGCATCACTACCACCCTCTTGCAACATCACTATTGCCCTGAAAATCTTGATAAATATTCTCTACTGACTGTCAAAACCCTCTGCTTACAAATTCCCTCCTGGTAGGCGCTTCTGGAATACATTCCCTTCCAAATGGCCTTGGTGAGTTTCTTGATTGATGGATTTGACAAAGCATCAATAAGGCAGGCTTATAATTAATCAGAGTCCAAAAACCAATTCTTTCGGAACCAAAAGACCTGTGGCTATTGACCTAATTCTGTGATAACCCATTAGTTAACAAGTTATTGATGTCTTCTATGTACCTAGCCCTCTGCTAAGTACAAGGAAGACAAGAAGGATGATGCCTGCCCTCATTTTCTTATGGTCCAGGAGGGAAACAGCCAATTACACAGTCATTTCTATGAAGAGCGCTGAGGGCTGAGTGGGTGGACAAGGCAGCCTTTAATCCGGGAGCCAGCCGACTGCTCAGCCTCTTGCCACTGCCTATGGTCCACAGTATCTTCCCATTTGGGAACTGGGCTTTTAAACCATAAGCCTATGGATCAGTTCACAAAATATTTATGCCTTGTTCATGAGCAGAAAGAAATAAACAGGCAGACAAGCACACCAGGGTACAGCTAATGCTGTTAGCACACACATTTGTCAGTTGGGGAAGAGGGCAAGGCAGGAACTGACAGAGGCAGCTGCTTAAGCAGCTCTGCTGTGATTTAAGCCCCAATCTAAATACAACTATTTCCGAGTTTCTGTCTCTGGCAATATGGAGAAGCCTAAACAACTAGCATCAAGTTGTTTTCATAATTGTTATGGTGTCCACACCTACCAGTTGGGTAGGCTGGCACAATCCTTGAACCTAAACCCACCATGGGAAGACCCAGCTCCATACCTCACTTACCTAGATCTACTCATCCTTCAATGTCCAGTTCAAGGCCTTACACCAACTGGGCCCAATGTCTATTTCCAAGGGCACTCACTGCCACTGAATGGTTTTAAGCAGAACAATGAAGGATTTTGGTTTTTAGAAGTTTGCTCTGCAATGTGGAAAATGAATTGAGAGGGAGTAAAATCAGAGTGGAAGGACTTAAGAGACCACTGGAGTGGTCTGAACGAGACATAATAGTGGCCTTGAAGAGGTGGTAGCAGTAAGGTCAAAGAGAGGTAGATTTGAGAAGTATTGCAGAGATCAAATTGGCATAACTTGGGAAATTATTAGATGTGGTTGTAGAAATGAGAGTGAAGGAGGAGTCAAGATTAACTATCAGTTTCTGTCCAGGACAACTGAACTGATAAAGCCCTATTCACTGAGCGAGAAGAAGGACCTAGTTAGCCAGGAGGGTGATGAATACAGTCTTAGACATGTTGAGTTTAAGGTATATGAGAGTCACCCAAGAGGAGATGGACTGTGGGCAGTTGGGCACATAGATCTGGAGTTCAGAGGACAGATTTAGGCTGGAGACACAGATTTGAGAGTCACCTGTATATGGACAAGTCGTTGAAGCCATGGGAGAGGTTCTGTGTTGAACTGTATCCTCCACAATTCACATCTTGAAGCCCTGTACCCATATCTCAGATTGTGACCTTATCTGGAGACAGGATCTTTACAGAGGTAATCAAATTAAAATGAGGTCAGTTAGCTGGGCCCTAATCTCATATGACTGGTGTCTTTATAAAAACGGGACATTTGTACACAGACACACATGCAGGGAGAACACCATTTGAAGATGAAGGCCGATACTGGGGTGATGCTTCTCTTCTACTAGCCAAAGAATGCCGAAGATTGTCAACAGATCACCAGGAGCTGGGCGAGAGGCACGGAACAGATTCCTTCTCACAGGCCTCAGAAGGAAGTGAGCCTGAGACCACCTGATCTCAGACTTGAAGCCTCCAGAGCTGTGAGATGATACAGTTCTGTTATGTAAGGCACCAAGTTTGTGGTACTTGTTATGGCAGCCCTAGGAAACTAAGACAGGAGGAGATGAGCTCAACCAGAGGGAGAATGCTCACTAAGGAAAGCAGATAACCAGGGCTGAGATTAAAGAAAACCAGTAACTAAAGGGATATGAACCTGTAAAAAGGCAGCCAAAAAGGTGGGGGAAAAACCAGGAGCATATAACAATATGGCAGCTGAAGGAAGAGAGTGGGAGAAGTCCCATGGTACAAAGTAAGGCATTAGTGACATGACAGTCATTGTTGATGATGGGGAGAGTACTGTTTGGAGCAGTGGGGGCAAAAGGATTGGCGTTTACTGAGGAAGGTGTGGGAGGTGAGAAAGCTCATGCAGGAAGTGTTGACAGCATGCAAATACAAAGAGAAAGGAAGTATTTTCTATACAGAGATTTTGAAAATGCAGAAATCATATTATTTTAGGGAGCAGACAAACCATCCCAAATCTGTTATGTGGGAGGTGAGGATGGACACGCGTGGATGGATGGATGGAAGAAAAGATGGCAAAGCCAGGTAATTCAGGGTAGTTCTGTTTAGAAGAAAGATAATCCTTTATTCACAGTGCAAAAGATTCATAAAAATCATGGATGGGTTTGTAAGGTAATGGGAGAAGATGTGAAACTTTCTTTAAGCTCCCTGAATTCTTCCTACCCAGAATACAGGGGAACTGATTTAGCATGTTAATCACTTCCCTGACTCCCATGGTTATTGTACATGTTCAATCAAAACCTCACCATAAAGGTTATTTCTTGGCCAAAGATGAGGGATCAACATTAAAGTATTTGTTCTGTTCCTTTGGTATAAGCAAACGAGAGTAAATTATCCCCCGGGAGCACTGTACTCACCCATGTGAGGCAAATTACACGAGCCATGCAAGCGTTAGAACGCTTACTGCGCTGGTGCTGACAGCTGAGCATAATATGTTTAAAAATTCTCTGGTGGAGGCAGCACTTGCAGTTTGTTAGGCATGCTCTCCTCTTGCAACCCTAAATGTATCTAATTGAGTGGAAGCTGCTTCCCCTGATGTTCACCCTGTCTGGAAGATGACTTAAATTTACTATACAGGCCCTGGAATAAGACCAAGGGTCCTGCTGGCATCACCTGATAAACATTCCTTGAATCTATCTCCTCTTGCCATCCTTACCCCTCCAGTTTTCCACATTAGGCCCGCGTTCTTGCATAACTGACTGCCACGTGCTCCTCAGCCCCAGGATTGCACAGAGTTGCTGCTACGTGAGGATGGAAGTTATCTGATATCAGAGAGAAAACTATGGTTTAACCCACACACTTGTAGCTCCGAGACTAATTTTCTTGGCCACTATTTGTTTGGCTAGAAGAGATTTGGCAACCCGTAGTCATTCATCCATCAACACTTCCTGAGGGGTCTCCTGGGTGCCAGACATTGAACCAGGCTCCGTGGGCTACAAAGAGGGTGAAGACCAAGTCTCTCTGCCTTGGCTCACAGTATACTGGGGCAAAGAGGCTGGAAAACAGGTCAATTATAACCCACCACGGAAAGCGCTAATAAACTGACAAATCTTGGGCTTGACGGAAATGAGGATCTGCAGGAACCTGAGCCTGGAGGGTATGAGAAATTGTAAGCCCCAGAAGTAGGAACAGCACTTACAGGGTGATCGCTTCTTGGGAAACTGGTCAAAACCGGCTGGAAAATAGCCTGATGACTACTTGTGGTCTCTGGGTCGCCTGTACCATCTGGGCTCAACAACAGTGAAGCTAAGCCGTAACGAAGTGCTATTTAGGCTGTGAGACCAATTGTGGTTTTCAGCCTTAAAACCCCTGTAGCCAGCTCCTTTGCCCAAAACCCCATCCCACAGAACCTAACCCTCAGTTTATCTTAGCTCAGTCTTCACTTTGTCTAAGAAACTTTATTTTTCTTTACTAATATCTGAACAAAAGGTTGCAGGAGTATGGAGGACTGTGGTTTATATGTTTCTGTCTCCAACATCAATGCCTAACACTGGAAAGCTGGGGTGGAGGATCTTTCCATAGAGAAGAAGAGGGTAGTGAGTTTGGGTATGAGTTCACTCAGGCATCCAATGGATATTTACTGACTACCTCCTATGCACCAGGTACCATGCTAGGTGCCAAGCAGGGCTTAACTGATAAAACAGACATGGTCTCAGTCCTTGTGAAGCTTAGAGTAAGTGAACAAACACAGAAACCTGTGAATACAGCATCAAATAATTACATCAACAAATAATTACAAATTATACATATTATGAAGAAAGCAAGAAGCAGTAGTGATAGAGAATAACAGAGTAGTGTCTAAGTAGACTTTCAAGGGAAGTCTCTCCAAGGAGATTACAGGTAAACTTAGACCTTAGGATGAGGAGAAGAGAGACATGCAAAAACAGAGGGAAGAGTGGTTCAGGAAGCAGGAACAGCATATGCAAAGACCTTGAGGTGGGAAAGAAGTCGGTCTGTTCTAGGAACTAAATGCTGGTCAGTGTAGATGGAATATAGTAGACAAAGGAGAGAAGAGCATAAGATCAGGTGAAAAAGGAGACAGAAGCCAGATCAGTTTTGAGGTGGGATATCCGACACAAATATCCACTAGGCACCTGGAGAACTCTGACAAGAATTTGGGTGAAGAAGACAGGATTGGTCACACAAAGTTGGAATCATTAGCATAAAAGAGATAATGAAAGGACAAGAAATTAACTATCTAAAGCTATGAACACAGAGTAGATGCCCAGAGGGTCCAGAATAAGCCCCCTGTGGAATAGTCCTGGGGACACCTGCCACCAGGTGATGGAGAAAGCGAGACTAGCAAACCGAAGACAGAAGGAGGAATCAGAGACAGAAGCAGAGTCAAAGAGATGAGAATCCGAGAGAAGAGAGTTTCAAAAGGAGATACCACTTAGTAATTTCAAATACTACCAAGAGGTCAGGGAGACTGAAGGTGGAAGAAATACCCATTGACTATGGCAATAAAGATGTCACAGGGGACTTGTGTCCTCAGTAGAGGAAGTGAAGGAAGAGGAAGCAATAGGAACGGAAGCAGAGGTTTGAGAAATTGGAAGGTACACAGCATCAGGGTCAAGTGAAGCTGGACTCAAGATAAGAGAAAGTTCCAGCTGTGATGAAGTAACTTGTACAGGACTTGTCCTCCCTCTGACTGCAAACAAAACAAAACTGGACAAACCATATGAGGCAACTGTTTTCAATCATTGGCCAACAGGTGGCGCAAGAGTGCAATCTCTAAGAAAGGCCCAAGGTCTGCCCATGATCTCTAGCTTCTGTTGGGGGACCATTTCCTCCCTGTGGTGCAGAATGCTGAATCTGAGCAGAGCCCTGAGGTACCACTGAGTAGAGGAAGTAGAGATCAAAGTTTGGGGCATCTGAAGTAGCTGGAATTCATGGGGCAGTCGGAGAGGAGGGAGCTGTGACTTCTGAGACTGTTACAGCAGGTCACAAGCTTGCCTTTTTCTCTAGCCATGCCATTGACCACTTCTCTCCATCCAGACCCCGGGCCCACATTCTATGAACTTATATTTAAGTTTTAACACTAAGTTCAAGTGTTTCCCTCCCTCAAGGGCGTTCCTCGACCACTTGCCCTCCTCTGTGCATGCTCCACTTACCTAATTACACTATATGGTATTTAATTTCTGGTTTACTTATTTTTCTCCGTGGCTGTCAGTGTCTCAATAGCATCGGCTCTGTCTTGGCTATTTCTGTATCCCCAGTCCTGGCATTTACTAGCTTTTCATGAGCATTTGTTGAGTTGCCTGGCCTTTGAGGAGAAACTAAGTGTAGCACCTAATTATGCTCTACTATGTTCAATAACTTTAATGTGTATATGTATAGCATCCTTGCACATATTCAAGAAACATTTGTTTAATGATGAAATGAATAAATTGACAAGATTAGAAATGCCTTAATTAAGGACAAGAACCAATTTCTACTTGTTTTGAGTCTCATATGCCTCTATGAAAAGATGTTGTACATACAATAACTATTCAATAAATACCTGTAAAATTGGGTGATCAGCAGAAAAGTCAATAAACGCCAGATGCATCAACAGTTTCCTCATTTTTGCGTCTTTGAAATGTGAGCATGGAATGCAAACTGCACTGGCAATTACTTTGAGTTCTCTCATGAATACTGGATGCTGTTGACTGTGGGGAGATATCACATTTAAGATCTGGGCAAGGACAGGGTTGTTTTCGTGTCCCTGTTTCTGACTTCTGGATGGAGACCTTAACAGACACGCTGAGTTGGGCTGGTCAGCAGGTGCATGGAATAAAATCAGCTCTCCAGGCTTTTTGGCAAATCTTAATAGAGTAATTATTTAACTTATTGTGTGTCTGCCTCCATCAGGGGTTTAGATCAAAGTGAAATATCTGAGGCTTGATATTTACAAAGTCTTGTTGAGGGGCAACAGGAGAGTCTGTCACACACAGTTTGTGCCTCTGAGCAGATGGCAGTTTGTGCCTCTCCCAACCTCCCCTTCTCTCCTCACCCATGGGCCCCTCACAATCACAAGCTCCAGTGTTTCCCTGTCCTCCTGGAGTCTCTGTTGCCCCAGTGATACCTTTTGATCTCCCAGTAACTTGGAATTGCATTCACTCAGAGACATTTCTAATGTAGCAATAGGCAGAGGAAACTTTTTCCCATCTGAGATTTAGCACAAATTCTTATCTTTCCCCAGAAGCTACTGACAGCATAGTTTCCAAAGATCTTCTAAGGTCCAGCGTGATTTCTGTCATGGTCTCCTTAGAGCATAATTTCTGCACCACAGCACTTTTGAAAGAGCCCAGACTTGGAAGTCAGATGACATACGATGGAACGTCCGCTCTGCCTCTCACCAGTGTTGTGCCCTTGAACAAGCGAGCTTTCCTCTCAAGCCTCAGTTTCTTCATTGGCAAGGAGGAAAGTAACATTGACCTAGTAGGGTTGTTGTAAGGATTAGATGAGATAAAGTATCTTGTCGTTTTATTTGCAGAATATCACAGCCCAAGAACGGTGCCTGCCACCTAGGAGGCTCTCAAAAACTATTCACTGATTGAATTTTAGTAAACTCAAGGCATATGCCATAGGCAGAATCTGACTTATGAACTGGAGTTTTGCCCAACTCTAAATGCATTTCCACATATACACAAGGTTGTAAATTGTGGTTTGACTGCAGATAGGTGCTAAAATCCCATTTGGTGGATAATATTGTAAAATACTGTACATTTGCAGTGGGGAAGCAGAGTCATTAAGCAAACAAGAGAACATTGCCTAAAACCAGTTTATGTTTACCTTGAAAGCTTGCGGTTGAGCGAAAAGTAGATTCAATTTAAGGAAGAGGAAGAAGTTGTAGACAATTATGGGAGGGGATCCTGAGGGGAACGTGTGTATTTCCCAAAGACTCTCAGTGTTGACACCCTTCATCTTTATTTCATGTAATTTCCCATCAAACCTTAGGACTACTTTTGTCGATACAGGTATACCATTGGCATCAATTCCTTGCTCATCAACAGTGACAAACATTTCTTTTAGCTCACAAATGGTGGAATTTCAAGAGTACAGTTGTTATTTCCTAAGGAATAAAACTGAAAAAAAAGGGAGGAATGAGAGAGAAACAGAACAGCAACAGAGATTTTTACAGTAACTCTAAGAACAAGTTGAAAAAGATATCGGAAGTAGACAGAGTTAAAAGTAGCAGAGTGTGTGTGTGTGTGCGCATACGCGTGTGTGTGTGTGTTTGTGTGACAATTCTACCTCAGCAATCATTGTCACGAAGAGGTGAGCTGTCACAGCAGAGGAAAATGGCATATGCGCTGTCCCCCTCTCTCTAGGGCTGAAAATGGGAGCGTGGTGGAGATTTCAGAACAGAGAGTTCCCACAAGGCGTTCTAGGTGGTACATGAGCTATTTGAAAACGTGGTTCTTGTTCTAAACAACTGCATTAGGAGAGTTTGTGAGGCAACATGAAGGGAGGAGGCTGGGTGACCTTGAGAAGCCACTTAACCTTCCTAGATTTGTGTGTTCTCAGCTGTAAAATGAGAAAGTGGGATAGACACTCTACGGGAAATTTCAGTGTAAAAATTTTAAATTTTATGAAGACTTCATGAAGACCAAAATCATAGACTTTGCTTATGAAACGCATTATGGCTTTTCACCCTCACTTCCTTAAAAAGTTACTTTCAGGAAATATCAGTGCACTTGGAACCATGGTCCCAAATAAAAGATCTAAGTGAGAATCCCTGAAAGAACAGGAAACAGAAACTTTCTTTGAAAATATAAAAACTGCTCATATTCTGCAGTGTTAAATGCTGCTTTAAAGGGTGTATTTTCAAGAAAAAATCTAGTAGGACATATGACGAATTTATTACTAAGGGCTTTTATCACAGGACGTAATTTTAAAAATCCATTGTGCACATTGTGAAATCGATCTTCTTCACAAAACAGCCTTCTGAGGCTTTTAGAATTGCAGTTACACAGACTGAAAGGATAGGGTTGGATGTGGAGTTTTGCCTGAAAAGAACACTGTACCAGAAATTAGGATTCCCAGGGCTTAGTGGTGGGTTTAATTCCTAACTGAGCATCTGACTCTGTATGTTTCTTCTGTCATTCTGTCTCTGCATTTTAAATATAAAACTGGGAAATAACTACCATTTCCTCATATCAAGCTCTTATTGCTATTCTCTTATATCCTTTTATTGTGGAATTGTGACAGAACATGAAATCTACCATTTTACTGTGTATGCTTCAGGGGCATTAAGTACACTGGTACTGTTGTTCAACCATCACTACCATCCATCTCCAAAACTTTTTCATCTTCCCAAACTGAAACTCGGTACCTATTCTCTTATTTTGATAGGACTTCTCTTGATCTACTCAGAGCATCAACCAAGAGCGTTCTTATACCATGCACCCCTTTAGCGTGCTGGAGAGAAAATAATTTTACAGAATTACGAAGGGGAAATTGAAAACTGCAGACTGGCTAGCTTGATGTCAAATGTGCTGCAAGGCTTACATATCAAGTTGTGATAGTTAAAAGCCCCCTTGGGTTACCCTCAAAAGTGTGAACACTTGAACTCTGTGATGTATATACGCCCCCTGTGAAAAGCACACGAAGAAGATTCTTGTCACTTGTGGTGAAAAACACCAGGTACTCCGTGAGAAGACTGACGTCACTTAAGCATCTCCAGAACATCAGTCGTCCAGGGAAGCAGATATCAGGCAGGCTGGCTGTGTCTCCCCAGAAGAGACCCCCCTCTGCACCATGGCATCCAGGGGTTTCCCAGTCTCCACATCTTACCTGGCCACTTTCCATTATTTGCAGTTCATTTTGAATCCAACTCCCTTTTCTTGCTGCTCTGGACCATCCCTGCTTCCCTGCCTCTCCTCGCCCATATATTCCAGGTCCCCCCACCTCTCATCTGCCGGCCCCCCCCCCCCCAATCTTGGAGAAAGACTAGATTCCTTTTTGCTTAATCTTGCCATTGTAGGTCAGCCTCTTCCACTCCTGTCCTGGTCATAGCTGGCGAGGCTTAGCCCCTTTTCTCTCTTCCCTCTACCCCCTCTCTCATCTCCAACCAGAGCTACAGCCATTGCCTTGCACGTTATGAAAACGTGGTCTTCCACGTTTTGCAAAAACAATGTCAATATTAAATCAGATAACTTGATTGAGTCTCAACTTTCTGATGCTGATATGTAGGTTAGATATATGATACATAGTTCAGACTTCCATGCACAGAAACCCCATATTGGAAATCTGAGCTCATTCTAACTGCAACTATTCTTTAAAAAGAAAGACAGAGCTGTGGATGTGGTGTCTATATGTATACAATGGAATACTACTCAGTCATAAAAAAGACAAAATCATGCCATTTGCAACAATGTGGATGGACCTCAAGGGTATTATGCTAAGCAAAATAAGCCAGACAGAGAAAGATAAATGCCATATGATTTCACTGATATTTGGAAGATAAAACAAACAAACACATAGATAAGGAGAACAGATTGGTATTTACCAGAGGAGAAGGGGGTGGGGAGAGGGTGAAAGGGGTAAACGAACACATATGTAAGGTGACGGATAGAAACTAGACTTTTTGTGATGAACATGATGCAGCCTATACAGAAGCCAAAATATAATGATGTACACCTGAAATTTACATAATATTATAAACCATGTGGCCTCGATATAATAAAATTAAGAAAACAGAGATGTCCTTTATCTACAATGTGTTATGCATTTGTTCATCCATTTGCTCAATATTTACTCAATACCCTGCATGTGCCAGGCACATTCTTAGGTACCTGGAAAATAATTGTGAATGAGAATATTGCTGCCTGCACAGAGTTTAAAGCCTTTTGGGAAATATAGACCAGAAAATGGGCAGTAGCAATGGTCTACATAAACTCTGTGATAGGAGAGGTAGAGTGGGTCTGCCTGAGCCATGGCAGGAGCATCTAACCAGGCGTGGGGCTCAGACAAGCCTTCCTGGGGAAGTGATGTCTAACCAGAAGCCCAAGGGGGGACGGAGTTAGCCAGGTGGTGTAGTAAGGAACCTGGGACACACTGCATGCATTTATAGATCATGATGATTTTATTTGTTTTTCAAAAACTAAATGTTTCTGTTATCCAGAAAATAAAAACTCTTACCTGATGTGTAGGCAACAGAAAGGACTTTAAAGATGTCATCTAAATACAGTGGAGTCTGCTTGTCCTTGGGTAAATAATGATGCTGTCTTATGATGAAATTTATTTTCTTTTTGCATTTTAGGAATAAAATCACATCAAGTGGGATCCAGAAGAAGATTTAAAACTAGCCCTAAGTGTTTCTGTCTGACATTTACTTTATTCTTAGTACATGAGTGAAACAGATTGATCACATGCCCAAGATTGTAAAATAAAATGTTAAAAGATTTTATATATTTGATTTAAAGAACTCAGTCATGTATGAAGTATCAGTAATGCCTTTACAGCTTCCACCCGACCACACCTAAAAAGATGTGTGCTCTGTCAGGGGCTCTTTACCCACGGTCCAGGGATATCTTGGGATTTCAGGAGGTCCCAAATGGGAAATTATATCCAAAAATTGCGTGTATGTATACATTACTGAAGAGATGTTCCATAACTTTACATGGCTACTCAACAGGAAATCCATGTCCCCCAAAAGTTCAAGAACCACCACTGCGTAGTGTGGTGGTAAGTACCAAAAGGACCATTAGAGCTGGATGGAACTGTAGAGATCCTCAAACATCGATTAGTCATTTGTGGATTAAGAAACGGAGGTACAACTTCATATTCATATTCAAACTGAACGTGTTCTCCAGGCAAGAGCATCAACTTCAAATGTGACAGGCAAGATTTTGGTTAACATAAAGACTATTTAAGGAAGGAATTCCAAACAATAAGGACAGATAATCAGTACAGTGGTGTTTCTAAAGAGGAGTGTAGAACTTTCCTCTTTGAAAGATTTTTAAGAAAAATGTGAGGGTTTTATCCCCTGGAAAAGTTTGGTGGGGGGCTCCTGGCTACAGGCAAGAGAATGGACAAGGTAACAATGCAGTCCTCAAATGCTTTGCTCTTCTGTGGTAGCGAACATTCCAGCAAATTAGATCACAAGCCCATCCAAAGGCAAATGCAATGGAGGGTTTTCAACACGCTGCCTTTTCTGTGTAAAATCAGCAGCTGGGAAAGCAGTGTGCTTACTTTTCCAGCTTTGCCATTTGGAGGTAATGGAAGACGTTAGGCCCCATAACTCGATTTAGGATAGACATAAAACCCCATTATTTGGCATTCAAGTATTTCACATTTTGTGATCAATTGGACATAGGCCAGATTGGAGTTTAGCTTTGCTGTCTCAAAACAGCGTCTGGCGAATACATCTGGAGTAATGAAATAAGATTGAGGAAGAACGTTTAGCCTGCCAGACCCCTTTGCAAGCATTCTTCTGTATATCAACCTCCGACGGAGACGATGCGATCCAGCAATAGCATTTACTCCTTAGAGCAGGTCTAAGCAAAACTTTGTCAGCTAATTGTTTACGAAATTATATCTACTTGAAATAATTCAACTGCTTTTTTAAAAAGAAGCATTTTTTAGTAAACTTTATATTACCTTATGTAAATTTACATTACCTTACAGCTTAGTTGAGCTTTTTGCTTATTTAGTTTCATGTTTATTGTTATTCATCACAGAAATAGGAATGAAATATACAGTCTCTAAGATGAACTAAGGAGTAATAATTACTACTCATTCCTGAATACAATATTTATGAAGCAGTTCTTAGCAAAACTAATTCTAAAATATTTCCTAATTAAATAAAAACATTACCTGCTTACCAACCCACAACTTAAAAATCTGATGTCGAACCTAATACAGGTAGTGTTGGTAAAGAGAGAATTTTAATTCTTTTCCTAAAAAATAAAGAAACCAGACTTCAATGTATTAGTCTATAAGATTCAATATTAGTTAACGTCTGTGAGTCAAAAGGACTGACAGTTTCATCCTAAACAATGAATGTTGTTTTCCTTCATTCTTTAGAATTAGACTCAGCCCAAGTTCACATGGAATGTCAGTTAGGCTGACGAGGGTCTCAATTCTACTATGTAGAAAAATGTACACTTTATTCAATTCCCTTAGTATTCCTTTATTTCTTCAATTCTAGACTCTAGTATAGAAATCTTCCTTTAAGTACTTTCCCAATCTACATTGTTAAAAGGACAGCAGCTAAGTAAATTACGGGAACATTACGGAAGTCAAAGACAGAGACTTCTGTAACAAGAATGCAGTAACAGGAGCCTCAGGCTCCAAATAAAATGACACCTAAAGAAGTCAAATCTAAGCAATTTTTTAGAGTTTTCCCTTTGGAGAAATCTAACAAACTTTCCCTAAGGTAATTTTCATCTCCAAACTGTCAATTATATAAATAAGACCCGTATAAAAGCAACGGCTAATTTCAGCTATATTTCAAGGATTTCTATAGAGAATGAACACAGTAATGGAAACGGTTAGCATGGGGAACACCGAATCCAGCCACATGGGGAAGGGCAATGCCTAGCAAATAGCCTCAGCGTCTGATAGAGGCGAGCTCCCTTCAGAAACCCTGCAGGACGCTGAGCGCACCCCCCTTGCAGAATGCTTCTTCATCTTTTGAAATGGCTCTGCTGTCCACAGGCTTTCTCTGAGTTTGTTCTGAGTCTTCTGTTCTACAGCAAACACTCTTCTGTGGCTGGTGTCTAGAGGCGGTTCTGGAGATGCTGCTGAAAGCTACAAGTACTGAAGTGCTGTTTCCCTGGGAAACCAGTTGCCACACATTCAAACAATGTTTGACCTCCACTAAAATTTTTCTCTTAATCAATTGTTAGGCATAGTGGGAAACTATGAAAAATGAAAGGGGAAATCAAGACGGCTTTCCACTTAAGGGCAGCAGCGTTGCTAAACTGAAACATTAACTTTCTAAAGAAGTCCATCTATCCATCTATCTATCTATCTATCTATCTATCTATCTATCTATCTATCTACCTTTCTATGTAAATGTAACTGAGGCATAGTATTTCTATAGCACAACCGGAAGGAAGCAAATGCAGTACAATCCATGGAAAAATGTTGATTTCATTGTGCAAATACATGGGAAGACTGTGAAGCCAGGTTATACAACCTGACTTTGATGAAAGGTGATTAATTTGTACAGAATCTTCAAGATTAAAACCTTTCCATAAATAGAAACGAAACAGAATTTTCTCACTTAGTGATCACAGAAATTACCACCACATACACATCAATCTACTCATGACCAGCACAGATAGATCTGTATGGTTGCTATGCAGTTGAATGGCCAAGACTGGAGCCCAGGAAAGAGGGATGGAGGCCAGGAGCATCATTGCGGAGACTACAGCCATGGGAGGAGCTGAGAACTCACAGGGAGAGGCTGCAGGAAGTAAAGTAAAGCAGGCCCTTTGCAGAGCTCTGAAGAATACTTTTTTGAAAAAATTTTTAATTTTGAAATAATTTTAAACACATGCAAGTTGCAAAAATCGTACAGAGACATCCTGTGACCCTTCACCCAGGATTTTATCACGTCTAGATTTGTCTAACCACCACCAGCAGGATACGCAACAGCTTCATCACCGTCCAACCCTCCTGCAGTGCATGCCCTTGAGATCCACCCGAGGCGGTCGTGCGTGTCAACAGTTTGCTCCTGTTCCTTTTTACTGCTGAGTAGGATTCCTTGGTGTGATCTACCCCGGCTGGAACACCAACTTTTAAGGGAATGAGAGAAGAAAAGAGGCCCACATATGAGAATGAGAAAACGAGACCAGAGATGTGGGCGGCAGGAGAGCTGGAGTCCAGAGCAGGGGAAGGGAGTGCTCCAAGAAGGCAGGCATGCTCAGCTGGGCCCAAGGCTGCTGAGTGCGACAAGGACTGAAAATTTAGCAGCAACAACCACGACCGAGAAGGTAGTGAGCACCCGCCCTGTGCTAGGAACGTGGTAGACTCTGAGGACAAAGTGGGAAGCAAAACAGACATGGTCCTGCTCTTGTGAGTCTAGATGGGGAGATGAAACCAAACAAGTAATCTCACTAATAAAACGTAAATTGTGATAAGTGTGGATGAAAGAAAGGGAAGGCTGTTACAAGAATGTATAACAGAGGGACCAGACCTAATCTAGAGTTCATTCATTCATTCCTTTCTTCTTTCATTTTTTTCATTCATTGTGCAAAATGTATTGAGTGCCTAGTATGTGCCAGCTCTGTGCAAGGTGATGGGGATACATCAGCAAACAATATGGACAAGGCTCCTATCTTTGTGGTACTTACAGTCTCAGGTATGGAAGTGATGTTTGAACTGAAAGATCTGAATGATAAGGAGTGAAGGGGGTGGAGAATGACTATTCCACAGAAAGGGAACCATATGCAAAAGTCCTGGGGCAGAGAGAAGCACGGTTCATTGGAGAAACTGAGAAAATTCCCATGTGGCTGCAATGCAGTGAGTGAGAAACATATGGGTGTGAGATAAAGCTGGAAAGGCCATCTTTATGTATTTTTTTTCCCAAGTGTAATTTAAAGCTGTTGGGTGGTTTTAAACATGGAAGTCAGCTGATTTTGTTTATGGTTTAAAAGAACCACTGGGGGGGGCTGGCCCCGTGGCCGAGTGGTTAAGTTCGCGCACTCCGCTGCAGGCGGCCCAGTGTTTCGTTAGTTCGAATCCTGGGCGCGGACACGGCACTGCTCATCAGACCACGCTGAGGCAGCATCCCACATGCCACAACTAGAAGAACCCACAACGAAGAATACACAACTATGTACCGGGGGGCTTTGGGGAGAAAAAGGAAAAAATAAAATCTTTAAAAAAAAAAAAAAAAGAACCACTGGGATAATTGTGTGGAGAGTGGACTCTAATAAGGTGGACAGTTCAGACGAGACAGGAGCGAGGCTTCGGCTAGAGCGGTGGAGTGACGATGAAGGTAAACAGCCAGAGACAGGACAATTTTGGAGACAGACCTGACAAGATCTGGTGATGGATTATCCACCCCGAGCCAGGAGAGGGGTAGAAGGCAGGAGATGAGGGAGGGAAAGAGTGAAGAATAATCCCCAAATTTCTGATTTTTGCAACCAGGTGGATATCACTAAACGATTGAGGAAGAACAAGTATGGGAAAGGGGAGGCCCCATGCGGATTGAGGGGGCGGGCGGGAGACTAAGTGAGACACTTGGGTGTGTTAAGTTTGAGAAGTCGATGAGACAGCCAAGTGGGGATGTCAGAAAGTCCGTTGGATGCCTGATCTGTTGCTCAGAAGATCACGCTGGGCTGGAGAAATATGGGAATCGTCAGCTGAGAGAGTTTTAAAAATAGCTATAAGTTTGTGTGAGATCAGCTAACACCCGAGAGAGCTACAAGAGGAAACAGTACTAAACCCCTAAACCTCCAACACTGAGAGATGAGGTCCAAATGGAGCCAGTAAAGGAGACAGACGCTTAATAAGCAAGCAAATGTGAAAGTGAAATTCAGAAATTTAAGCCTCAGGGATGGTAGCTTAATATGCCACATTCGAAATGCCAAAAGAAATTATTTTCCAGAAACTACAAATGCATTCTTGGAAGCTAATGAGATGTTTTGATTTCTGAGAACAAATTTAAATGTTTGAAAAATTGCATCAAACAATTTAAGCCAGCGTGCGTAATTACACCAACACACGGCCCCTAAACGCTGCTCACGGCTTCCGCGCCTGTGAAGACGGTCACAAAGCCAGGAGAGTCGGGCCTTCACTCACAGTCCGGGCTACACCTGGTGAAGAAAAACAGATTCTACTTCCATTCGGGATTTTATTGTAGATTTGTTGAAGCAGATTTTGCATGCTTTTAACAGATGCTTCAAGAAAATTATCTGGAACTTCTACAGTAAACATTCATGATTGCTTCACAAACACCAAATTAGCCAGAGACGTGATGGGAGCAGAGAGCGGCACGTAGGGATGCGGGGAAACTAGACGTGGTTGGGCACAGCCAACTCGCCTGCAGGCTCCCATGTGAGTGAAAACACTGGGCCTCCCCTGGGGGAAAATGGGCGCAGCCCAGGAGGAACTGTTTTCTGTTGATTCTAATTAAACGTTTTGAAAACTCCTTTCTGCTCTTTATTGCAGAGGCTACACTGAAAATACCACACTCAGCGGCTCTGCTCCTTGTGCTTTTATAACACATTTGTAGATGCTGTAATAATTTGTAAAGGCTGCTCATACACCCCTTTCATGTTACCCTGCCGTTAATCGGAGAGGCTCTTACTATTATCTTTGCTCAGCCAATGAGGAAACCAAAGCTTCGAAGGATTGCTGAAAGTAATTTGTCACGTGACTAATAGTTTTCCAAACACACATTCTAACGATTGTTTTATTCCAGAATCATTGTTAAACACTTGCCGTGGGTCAGGCATTGTGCTGGGATCTGGGAATATAAAAATAAATTAGGTAATGATTTCGGCTCACAGCCCACTGATACTCATTAGTGGGGTTCACCACATAAGATCCCGTGAAATATGCGGGACAGACTTATACTAAAAATTATTCATTGTTTATCTGATTCACATTTAAATGGGCGTTCTGTATTTTTATGTGCAAAATCTGGCAACTTACAAGTTAATCGAAACTTTTTATGAACTACCTAGGCCAAAAGAGCTCTCTTGGTTATTTTTACGTTATACAAAAATGATTCTAAATATTTTGTTTTCCAGAAAAATTATATCTGCCAAAAAAATACAAAACACAGACCAATGTTCATTAACCACAGCATAACCAGACAACAAATTGTAAGGCTCTAAGAAAAATTTCCTCGCAATTCGTTATATGTAAAAGTACTTTTTAGTTTATAAGGAGTTTTGCGTACATTATCTCATTGGACCTTACACAGAGCAGGTGATATTAACCCCAATTTGTAGATGAGGAAACCGAGGCTTAGAGAAGCCATGTGACTTTCTTGAGAGTAAACAGCAAATAGTTTCATGGTGCTCTGAAACTAGTCAGTGCATTTCCAGCTCACGTGCTTCTTTTTCTGTACGATTCTGGATGCTGATGACAATAATAATTGCTAAAGTAGAATCCTAAACTTGAACTCATCCTCCCTCAGTTTTGGATGAGGTCACAATGGCAGAGAACAATATAAAAGTTGTCAAATGTCCCAAGATCTTAAAGTCAGGGCGCGTGAGCTGCGCCTGCTTGTAGAAGAGATGGCTCTGGAGAGAGCTGTCAATGTGCTGTGTGGCCCCTCGCCCCTGCCCCCAGTGGCGGAGGGACATGCTTCTCCCTCACTTCAGGTGGGGGGGATGGGCAACACAGGGATCAATGGGGCACTTGGAATGTGTCCTCTGGGGTCTGAAGCTCATGAGCACCACAGCCTGAGTCTCCCCAAGAGAAGTTCCAAGGTGGAATTCTGCGGCTGGAGATGGCCCCGTGTGTCAGCAGGTTAGAAGGAGTAGCACTGGGAGTAAGTAGCCCTTCATCCAACCACTGGGCAAAACGCTATGTGCTGGGGACCAGTGAGGGAGGCGCCTGGTGGTCTTAGAAGAGATCCTGCCCAAGATGGCTGCCAAGAGGGGCGACATGACCCCAACAGAGCAGGGGTATGGGACACCCAGGCACTGAGGGTTGGGGGCATCATAATCAGCCCCTTTGTGTGGCAGAGGCAATTTCTTGGAACTCTTTGAATTGCTTTATATACATTAACTTTTGTTAATTGTTATCACAATCCTATGAACTAAGTACTCTTATGATCCCATTTTACCGATAAGGAAACTCAAGCGTGCATGTAGGTGAATGACCAGCCCAAGTTCATAGAGGCGATGAAGCTGGAATGTAAACTGAGGAAGTCTAGCTCCAGAGACAGACTGGTACACTCTACTGGTTCTGTTAGGTCCTTATTTTATTTACTTCTCAAACAACCTACTATTGTCCTATTGTTATATTTAGCTAGGTCAAGAGGATATGAGATGAAAGTTTCTCAGAAACTATTGACACTGTCGTAGAGAACAAAAAAATTAATTTGTCCTTTTCTTGATTTTGCACCACCACACACTAACAAAGGAGATGTGATACATATGTTTACTTCAGGCCATACTCCCCATGCCCTGTTCCCAAAGGCTCTGGAGATCATTTACAAAGAGTAGAAATGATGGAAGACAATACAGTGCAGTGTGCTGCAGAAACATTGAACCTCATGTGCAGTCTCTGGCTATAAGCTTCTGATACTCAGTCACAGGTATTAGGTGGTAGACAGAAGAGAAGAGACAAGAAATAAAGAAATCCTGACCTTCGCTGGATGATAAAAATTTTAATTTATAAAAAAGCCTGCAGTCTTATGCACATTATATGCAAACACATGCAAATATATGAATATATATAAAATGAGATCCTCCTGAGGAAGGTTCCAGCCAGGATTACTGTACTAAAAGCAGCCTCAATCTTCCAGGCTAACTGATGGAGGTGCTAAAATCGCCTCTAAAAGGAATTAGCGCCATTAGACTATACCATCATACAGGTTTGAAATTACTGTTTTAATAAAATTTAATATGAACATTCCTACAAACATTTCCTGAGGAGATTAGGACATGAAGCCAGCTGGTTTGGTGCTTTACAGAGTCAAGTGGGACTAAAGCAAAAATGAGCCTTTCTGATAGGAAAAGGGCTACTGTAAAGAGAGGCAGGTGGCTGGAGGGAACATGTTACTCTCGCCCGACTCAAACCGCTTCTTCACGATAGGCCTATGATTCTCCCATGAGGAACCACCTCTGTTCTACCCTAGGTCAATATGGTTTAGGTGAAGCTGGACACCCCTCCCCATGCCCCACCCACGACCCAGTACTGACCAATCAGTCTGTTCCAGAACTCAGCCACACAAGACTCGGGTTACACCAGGGAGGGCTGGCTCCAGGACTCTTGCCAGAACCTTATGGGAAAAATATCCTTTAGTTCTTGAAACTGCTTAAATTGATAGAACATGAGCCTGGAGTTGTTGGGCTCATCCTTGCACAAAGGAAATGGAGAGATACAGGACCATGATTGTTTTGGCAATCATATCAGAACTCACCTTAACGCAGTACGTCCCCTTGACTTTTCAGTTACATGAGCCAATAAATTCTGGTTTTTTGTTTTGTTTTGTTTTTTCTGAACACCCGCCCCCCCCTCCCCAGTCTGAGATAAGGATCTGTCACTTGTAAATGAAGGGATCAGGACCATTTCAATGGCCCTAAGCAAGGGAAGCTGATGATATTTGACCTAATCAGCTATTGCAAGCACTTAGAAAACAATTTGAAAAACAACCTCATTAGCTATGTGGAAGATTAAGTCAGCTGCACAGTTTGACCTGACAGGAGATAATGAGAGATGCCCCGAATCACCACACTGCCTGTTTTCTGCCCCAAATGTATCTTGCCTCATTAATGACACAAGCTATCCCACTTCACATTTTTCTCTTGTGAAACCATTTTCTCATCCTCTTTTATTTTATGTGTGTAAATTTAAAAGACAGAAGGTTCATTGAGAAATCCCCCCTCTCCTCACCCCCATGTTAATACAGTATCTTCTGCTTGAGATGAGCTTGGATCTATAACATTTCATGTTGGTTCATGGTGATGCTCCGTTTACTATTCACCAGAACACAAGTTGAATAAAGGACATATTTATTTGTTTCATCAGTGTCAGATAAAACTTTGAAATATGATCTCATATTGAGGCTTCTATAATTTCATATTAAAATAATTTCAGGAACAATATTGCCATCTTGGTGAGAGTCCTGATAATTTATTAGGAGATGCAGCAGAGGACAGGTGCTCACCTCAATTTACTCAATTAAATGACAATGGTCTAAATCTGCTAGTCTACTGGGTCTGCTCATCATGAGTCTACCCATACATGAGTCTACCATTTCCACCAGCAAACCTCCTGCCTTAAAAACTTGGCCTCTCAGATGTCTGGGAGTAATAAAGGGAAGACACAGGCTGATCTAGCCAGAAGAACTTTCAGAAACTCTTCTCAGGTCATGGTACCACTGACATCACGGGTGTGTGAGGCATCATCTCAAGTCCAAGGTTAAGCAGGAAACTCTTCCTCAAAGCTGACAAAAGCCAGATCCTTCTTCTCTATTAAAAATCTTCTCTCCTCTCCTCTCAATACAATCCCTTCCTTTGACCATAACAACCCGTATCTCATAAGAAATCATTAAGTCCCTAATCTGGAAAGGCAGGCACAAGAGAGGAGGGAAGGGCAAGGTTTCTCTCCAAGGGTCTCCTCTGGTTTCCTTATCCTCTGATGTGCACTGTAAATGTTCCGGATGGGCCTGTGTGTTTCCAACATCTTGACTTCACGGTGTTCTCAACATCTTGGCAACTGAAATTCCATGAATCCCACTGAGTAATAAGGGAAAGATAAAGAATCCATCTCTGCCTGTCTAAACTCTGATCACAAAAAGTACCAAGCAAAAAAGAAATATAAAATGCCTCCAGACTTTAGAAAGGCAGGAGAAAATGTCAGAAAGCTTCAAGCCAAAAGCACACATGGACACACGGGGCTTGAACCAAGTGGAGACTGAGGCATTTTCTACCTCTTAAATGTGACTCAGAGTAACACTCTTTTTTAATTTGGGTACTAGTCCCTCAGACCCAACAAATTCCAGTAACATCTTCTTTTGACATGAGCTAAATACTATTTCAGAGAACTGAAAAGGATATTTTATTTGCTCCTTATTCAGTGAGGCATTATCCCTATTGCATAGATGGGAAAATTGGAGTTAAGTAAAACAACCAAGGTTATATGGCAAGTAGAATCACAGAGAGCCCTGATATATCATTCTGGGTAACATACTTCCTATAAGTTTGAACCAAACATAGATTGTCTCTATCAAAATAGTACCTAGAAAAGATAAACATTTTTATGTTCTTAAAAAGAACCACTTGAGACTCAAAAGGAATCAGGTGAAGTTTTACAAATGATAGTAACATAAAAATAGAGCTTACATGGACTGGACTGAAGGCAGACAATTGGTAGACTCTGGAATTTATGAAATGATAGAAAATAAAAGTTTATGTGAGCTATGAATTAATTGCTTAATGGGACTGACTGTGTACACCAATATAATGACTTTCTGGTCTTTTAAAAAGTTCATTTTTTCTTGCCTGAAGGCGTTGCCACAAAAGTGAAAATCAATACAGTGCTGTAAAGAAATAGATGCCGTGTAAACAAATACTAACTAGGCTTACAGAGGAAGCAAAGGTAATTAGTTATAAAATATAAGCCTTTTCTGTTCAATATCGGAAACATCTGTTGCATATTGTTTACTCAGAGGAAAGATGATCATGGAGATGCTAACTTTAAAAATAGAAATTACTTTAAAAATAAGGTGGTGATAAACAATACCGTCCTCAGTTTCACTGAAAATCTTACCAAAGTCAAGAGAGATGGCCCCAGAATAAGACGCTATGGACCTGAACCGCCAGGTGAGCCTCATCTCTCTGGGCCTCAGTTTCCTCATCTGTAAGATGAGCATGTTGGGCTGGATGAGCCCGGACAGCAAAAACCAACAATGAAACAAAAACCCCTCCAAAATAACAAAGGTGGAAATGTAGATACACTTCCTAGCTAAAGATTTGTAATTAGCCAGTCATAATCATGACCTATTTCAAGAAAACTCAATACTTAAGCCTTCAAACTCACAAAATCTAATAAACTAGGAGTTATTAGAAAATGACTCATCCCATGGTTCTTTTAAAGGTCAATATCCTGTGGTACAATTAAAACATGACTTGATTTATAAAAAAGAAAAGATCACCTATAATATTTTAACGCTATAGCTATTACATAGAGCAAGATGCTACATGTTAATATGTAACAATTTGTGAACATCTTTGACTGTTTTTTATGAAGACATGGACATCTTTATGAAGATAAATAACACTCACTTGTCTAGATTAACTGAGGAATAGAGCAGTCTTAAAAGAGGTGGGTATTAGTAACTTCTGGGTTTATGAGCCTCTGTTTTACTAAAAGTCATTGTTTGGGAATTATTAAATATTATCTTATTTGGGCCTTAATTGAGAATTACGCAATCAACTCTAATCTATAAACATAAATGACTATTGTGTTAACATAATTACACAGTCTCTGTTTCTGGAACATCTACATATCTGGAATGCTTGACCTTAGAGCTTCATTAGAGTTTGATTGCTTTACTTCATTTCATTAGTTTATCCCACAGTTGTCCATTAATAAGTAAAATTGTAATGAGGCCACTTTCTAAGGTGAAACTGGGAGGTGATTTTTAACCTTATGTAGATAAACCCCTAATTAACCCTGATTCCAGTCGCCACTTCTTTCTATGCTCAACTCTCATCATTGCTGATAAAGGTATCTTCACTGATAACTGGGTGCTAATAAAAAAGACATCTCTCCTTCAGGGATGATTTCGTATAAACAACAAATTAATTCATGCTTAGCAGATAATTTCATCTTTCTAGGGGATTATAGCTGTTTGAAATATTAAAGATCATCCTAGTAATGGTGATTACCATATTTCATAAGATGTAGATTTTTTTCACAGTCTAACACCTCTGAAATCAGGATTTGTCTTAGAGTTAATGGCATCTTATAATCATTGTTAGCCACGTGGCAATTGTGGTGTAATTCCTAGTGGCATGACTGGACAACTTCAATCTCTTGATGTTTCAGTCAATAAACCATTTAGGGACTATCTGAGCAGGAAAAGGAATCCTGACTGTGGCTTGAAAACCTTCCACTGATACAAGATAAAAAAATTGCCAACATCATATATGGCACTATGGGTGGTGTGGGGGATCAGAATTTGCCACCTCAAAATGTGTCCCTTTGGCTTGATTATTTTTAAGAACAAAAGACTTTGAAAGGAACTTCGACCTTCCCCATAACCTAAAAGAATTTAAGATAGAAGACCTGTCCTGTAAGATAACTATAATATAATATAAACTAGGTGTGATAGACAGGAAGGCACCAGCAAGCCCATTTTTATCAAAGTTCTCTTTCAGGTCTCATTGTTTACAGATGGCCCAACAAACATCTGTTTATCAAACATTTGCTTTTCCATCTCCATGTAAATTGCCTTCCTCCCCTTTGAAGTCTCAAACTACTATCCCCAACATCCTTCTTTGTCCTTAGTTGAAAATGGTATTTAAGGTGGTGGCTTCTGCTGTTTTGGAGAGTTAGTTTTCCTGGGTTTCTCCCATGTATACGTGTTATTTAACTTTTTTGATTTTCTCCTGTTATTCTGTCTCATGTCAATTTAATTCTTATACCAGCCGGAAGGACCTAAAGGGATAGTTCTTCCTCCCTACAGTGGAAACAGCTTAGAAGAAAATTTGGGGGACAATAATGAAGTGAAGAAATGATACATCCTTATCACTCTTTTTTTTAGGAAGTTTAGCCCTGAGCCAACTGCTGCCAATCCTCCTCTTTTTGCTAAGGAGGACTGGCCCTGAGCTAACATCCATGCCCATCTTCCTCTACTTTTTTATACATGGGATGCCTACCACTTGGCTTGCCAAGCAGTGCCATGTCCGCTCCCGGGATCCGAACCAGCGAACCCTGGGCCACCGAGAAGCAAAATGTGTGCACTTAACCGCTGCGCCACTGGGCCAGCCCCCCTACCCGCCATCACTCTTGATGGCACAGAGGACAGTATAGCATAGAAGCTATGGACTTTAAAAACTGCATTGCTGAGTGATTTGGACAATTCAGGCATTTAACTTTTCATATATTCACAAGAGAGATAGATGCTAATGCTTTGTGTCTAAATTAGCCCCAAAGAGCTCTTCAATAAACATAAAAATAAAATTTCAAAACAATAAGAAAATAATGTGTCATGATTTAATTACCATTATTTTCAGAGAGCTACAGAAAATATTGGTACCTCTTAAAGTCTTCGATTCAATGACATACAGTGAGTTTCAGCTTGGATGCCACATCTGGTGAATGAGCAGTGGCTGCTTAAAAGGCAAACTTGAGAGGGACTTTGAGACCATAGTCAGGCTCAGTGAAAAGGAGGGTGCTCAGAGACGTCTGCAAAGAAAACTGCAGGGAGGAGTGGGGCCTGCCCCCCCATTTTTTTCTAGTTCAGCCTCTCCTCAAAACAATATTCCTCCTCCTTTTCAAAATTCTTCAACTTAAAAACATAAATATGAATGGCGTGTGACCCTTTCTTTAAAAGGAGAGGGTAAACTGAGCTCTTAAAAAATGTGTACAAAGCATTTTTTCCCTGAAAAATAAAATCCAAGCTTTATTCAAGCTCTTCACCAGTGCCCTGCATGATCCAACCTCTGCATCTCCAGTTTCCTTCACCCTACTCGTCAGATAAAACATTGCATGGGATATACTTATACTAAAAATTATTTATTGTTTAGCTGAAATTCAAATTTAACTGGGTATCTTGTAATTTTATTTGCTAAATCTGACAAACCTACCGGTCACTCACTCTGCTCCCGTCGCCCCTGCCTGCTCTCTGTTCCCTGACTGCCCAAGCCCTTTCACACGAGCTGTGCCCCTCTGCATCTGCCTAACTCCTCCTTGTCCTTCAGGCCTCAGCTTCGTGTCACTCCTCAGAGACGCCATGCTGATTCCCTAACGTTAGTCAGGAGAAACGTCTACCACGCCTTTTCCTTCTCTTCACAGCTCTCAGCACAATTCGTAATTCCTCACTTTGTCCCTGTGCTAATATGATTAGCATAGCTATTAGTTTCCTCTTGATGCTACAACAAATTACCAAAAGTTAGTGGCTTAAAACAACACAAATTTATTACCTTGCAGTTCTGGTGGTTAGAAGTCTAAAATTGATTGACAGGGCAGCATTCCTTCTAAAGGCTCTAGGGGAGAACCGTTTCCTTGTTTTTTCCAGCTTCTAGTAGCAGCTTGCCTTCTTGGGCTCGTGGCGCCACATAACTCCTGCCTCCATCCTCACAGTTCTGTCTCTGACTCTGACCCTCCTGCCTCCCTCTTATAAGGAACTTGTGTTTGGATGGAGACCCCCTGGATAATCCAGGACAATCTCTCTGCTTCATGATCCTTAATTTATTCCCATCTGCAAAGTCCCTTTGCCTTGTGAGGTAACACACCCACAGATTCAGGGATTAGAATGTGGACGTCTTTGAGGGGTCATTATTCCGCCCACCATAGCATCTCGTGGACTGTGGAAATGGACCATGTCTATTTTTTCCCCACTGTATCTCCAGGGACTGGCATGTAATGGACACCAGATAAATGCTGGTGAAATGAATAAATATATGTTTTTTTGTTTCCCTACTCAAAAGCAGATAGCAACCCCCGCTCCACACACACACAGTTTACCAAATAGAACTAATATGAATAGTTAATTCATAGATTTGATATTTTCAAAAGTGTTTCCTGAGGCAGGCAGGTAAGAAATCTCTCCTGTGCCCGGGCGGCCTCAGGTGTGCCCCGATGTTTCTATGCCTTCCTTCATCTCTCCTTCCCACTCAGAGCACTGGATGCCTTTGACCTTCCTTCCGTCTTTAAACACTCACCTCTGTGCTTCCAGGACACCATGCTCTCCTGCCTTCCCTTCCCGCTTTCTGGCAGTTTCTTCTTAGTGTGCTGTCCTAGGGTGACTTCTCCACCTGACCATTAATGTTGGGGTGCCCAAGGCCTCGGTACAGGGCCCCGTCTCATCTCTGACCACACTCCCTCCTCCAGAGGACCTTGTCCAGGCCTGTGGCTTTAATGTTATCTACCTGTTGATGACTCCAAATCGTCTCCAGCCATGAATTTCCCAAAATCACATATCCAGCTTCCTACTTGGTACCCTCACCTGAATGTCTAATATTATCTCAACTTACAATGTCCCAAACAGAACTTTTTATTCCTCTCACTTCCAAACACACTTCTCCCCTCAGACATCCACGTCTCAACAAATAGGATCACCATCCAACCAGTTAACATTCTCTCTCACTCCCTGCATCTAATTCGTTAGCAAGTTCTGTTGATTCTGCCCAAAAAAGTACCTCACACACATCCACTTCCCTCCATTTCTAGGCCCATTGCCCTAACCCATACGTCAATCATCTCTAGACTGTCCGCCATATTAATCTGCCAACAGATCTCTCTGCTTCCAGCCCTTCCTCCCGCACATTCTCCACACAGCAACCAGTGTGGTCTTTTTAAATGTCGGCCAGATCATGCTATTCCCCTGCTTAGATGCTATCAGTGGCTTTCCCTGTGCTTAAATACAGACTCTTTTCTTTGCCCTTCAAAGCCCTCCGTGGTCAGACTCCTGCCCGCCCCTCCAGCCCCATCTCATGGCCCTCCGCCCACTCGCTGGTCCCCTGTAGTGTTCTCAAACTGGTCAAGCTTGTTTATGTGTCAGAGCTTTACCACCCCTGTACCGGGACCTCTTCCCCAGCTCCTCGCCTGGCTGGGAATTGACAGTCCTGCAGGTCAGAGATCAACTATCACCTCCTTAAAGCCTCCATCTGAAGTTGCTCCCCTCTTGGTCTCACTCCATACATTACCTCATTTATTTCCTTTAGGCACATGTCACGGTATGAAACCATCTTCATTCATGTGTTTACTCGTGTATGGCCTGTCTCTCCCATTAGGGTGCAAGCTCATGAAGACAGGGAGCTTGTCAGTCTTGTTCGCCACATGCATAGTCAGGATCTCACACATAGTAGGTGCTCAAAAAATGTCAGTGGACTGACTAAATAAGCGAACAAGTGGTTTAGTAAGACTGAATAGCCCAGAGATTGCCAATTATATCAACACCAGACTGTTTTACTTTTGAAGTAGCTTACTGGGGAGTCTCCAGTGCGACATTCTGAGAAAGGAGTTGTCCTAGGAGTGAATAGGAATGGTGGAGGGGGCATGAACCGCCTTGAGCCTCATGGAGCCCAGCCAGCGCCCCCAGTCAGCACTGGTGAGTGTCTGATGTCCCCACCTTTCTCTGCAGAGCGTTGATAGGCAAGGGACAGCAGCAGCTGCAGATACTGAAAGTGTTCTCTGAAGGAGCACCTCTGTCTGAGTACCAGCCCCTCCACAGAGGCAGCAAGAGGAAGCAGAACAGCTCTTTGGACATGAGGAGAGCAGTGTTCCTCCTCACAGTCAAAGGAGGGGCGAGCTCCAGGCACAGCAGCCAGCTAGACCAGCCATTCGCGCTCTGTGGCTGTGGTTTGGGAAAGTGTCTCTGTATGTGAGTGAGCTGAGATCCCCGCTTACCTAAAGTTCTGTAGTTCTGAGACACTGGGCCCAATGGGGCTAAGGGACCAGGGTGAGTGCAACACTAAGGGAGAGAGAGGCTTACCGTCCTCCTGTAGCAAGAAAAAGAGCTGCTAAGTAGGACCCTGGCCTTGTGAAGCAGTGGGCAGGGCTACACAGCAGCAACAGCCAGAGAGTAGGTCTCTTCTCCCGGAGGAAATGATAAACCGTACTGGCACACTAGACTGCGAAGCATCCTAGGTTCCTGGAGGACCCCCAGGAAGGAAGCTCTAGCAGGAGAAAAGGATGTTCTTGCCACAGGCAGATGGGGTCTCTGAGTCTCTAATGTGAATCTTAAATGGGATGTGACCTCACTTCATTGCCAACATGGGTAAAATCAGATACATAAGTTTAGTGTGGATGAGACCAGAATTTTCTAGAAGCCTTTGCAAGCTTGATTATGAACTCCACAGGGCTAATATTTTAATGATTGTCAGTAAACCATGGGTAAGAAGTAATGATAAGAAACCCCTTGGATAGGTATTGGGGTATCCTGTGCTCTTTCCTGGTGCCTCCAGTTTCCTCAGAAATATCTAAGCCACATACCTTGCTCTTGGTAACTAAAAACCAACTATGATGTGTCCTCATTCCTTCCCAGGAGGAATCCGAAAAATCAATGCTTTTGAAGCACATTCTTCCCTCATTTAGATCGGGGGCTCTCCACAGCGGGGGATTTAGCCTCTTGAGGTACCGAGTCAAGTCTGAAGATGTCTGTTGGCTGTCACAACCGTAGGGGGCAGGGTGCTATGGCATCCCGTGGGTGGAGGGCAGGGATGCTGCTCACCATCCTACAAGCACGGGAGGATAGCCCTCCACCACAGAACCATCCTGCACAAATGTCAACAGTGCTGGGTCTGAGAGTCCTGGTTTACACTAAAATGTACACACATCTCTTCTCTGCTGTGGCTCTGTGATTCTCAGTGCGGGCAGAAGGGGGAAGGATTTGTGATATTGAACCAAAGCTGACAGTTCACCTTGCAAACAGGTCTAATCTAGAGCAGTTTAAGCACTAATTTCCTTTTTTATTTAGTGCTAATGTTGCCTGATGGAAGATTCTTTTCTCCAGGCATTTTCCCCTTCATTGAGTAACCTCTTTAGATTGCAAGCAACCCCTTCAGACTGTTAGAAGCATTTGCCTTCAATATTAAAAAGCCTCAAGTACATATTCCTTTGGAAGTTCAATATTACCAAAGTCACAAGGCCATTTACAAGGATTACTTTCAAAGGCCTCTTACGGTTACTGTTAAATAAATTGTGTGTTCAGTGTACTGGAGCTTTAGGGAACAGCAGAAGTAGAACCCTTGCCCTGAAGTGCTTGCAGTCGCCTGCAAGGCCCCGGAAAATAAGGCAGGAAAGAGGACTTAACTGTGGCAAGAACAGTCAGGTCTCACGGGGGGAAAAATTCACAAGGGAGCCTGTTTCAATGAGAGGACCCAGCGCAACAAGGCTATTTCCGCTGCTAAAGAACCCAGCGACTGGAGAGCAAGGGGGCGCCTTGGCATCGCTCACTTTACTCCTGCGGTTAACGTGGAGAGACTCACTGGGGTCAGGAGGGGAGCCCCTGGGACCACCGCCCAAGCTGCCCACTGCGTGTCCAGCCTTGTAGTGAGAGTAGCTCAGTTCCGGACCTTTGCTTTGCTTTCCATCACCACATATTTAGATACCAAACAAAATGGCTGGAAACGCAAGTTCACTTAGCTTCCTTGCCTGCTTCCTACTCAAGACCTTGGCTAGCTCCTGCAAATGTTGCTCTGAAGTACTAGGTGCCAGGGAGCAGATGGTGCCTTCTGCCATTGTGCAGAGGAGAGGCCCCTCCGGGGGTGGTCACCTTATCAGGGCTGGGGCCACTCTTGGTTAGTGTCTTAGTTTGCTAGGCCTGCTGTAACAAAGCACCACAAACTCTGAGTGGCTGAAACAACAGGAATTTATTGTCTTACAATTCTGAAGGCTAGAAGTCTGAGATCAAGGTGTCAAGAGAACTGGTTCCTTCTAAGGGCCGTGAGGGAGAATCTGTCCTGTCTTCTCCCCTAGCTTCTGATGGTTCAACAGCAATCTGTGAAGTTCTTTGGCCTGTAGAAGCTTCACTCCCATCCCTACCTTCATCTTCACATGGCGGTCCCCCTGTGTGTGTTCTGTGTCCCAGTTCGCTCTTTTTATAAGGACACTCGTCATAATGGATTAGGGGCCCACCCTACTCCAGTATGGCCTCAGCTTAACTAATAGCATCTGCAGCAACCCTGTTACCAGACGTGGTCACACTCTGAGGTACTCGGGGTTGGGACCTCAACATACGAGTATTTGGGAGATGAAATTCAACCTATAATAGGAAGCTGGAGAGAAGGGAAGGATTCTGAACTCCCAGTATTCTACCTTATTTTAAGATCTGCTGATGATACCAGATGCCTCCAAACCAGAGGATGTTTTAAGGTGTTGTCAGAGCCCTTGATTCTGTGCCCCATCGTGGCCCCTACAGCTAAATCAAGGGCAGCTATGATTCTTCAGAGCTTAACCTGAGCTGTTCTGGAAATGTCTTTCTCCGCTGTGTAGAGTCACCCTCTTAATTCAGTGTGTTTTCAGCATGTATCAGAAAGGTCGAACTGACACTGAACCACCTCCCGATTTTCGTCGTCAAAAATAAAAATAAAATAAATGTTAAATAAACAACTTATAAATAATTTTTTTCTAAAATTGTATGCTATTCAACAAATAGTTGAGTGCCTGCTCTATTTGGGGAAGTGGAGGGCCTTGTGCCAAGAGCTGTGGAGGAACTCACATAGACAGGCGTCGGTCCTCAGCAAGCACACTATGAGGTGACTGCTGAAAAGCATAGCAACGAGGCATCAGGCCATTTTCACATCCAATGGTCTAGGGACCTAAATTAAGGCTTCAGTATCCAGAAGTGTCATGAAACCCCCAGGGGTGCAGAGTGGTGGGTATTTAGGGCTGCGGCCAAGTGTGTGACATCATTCCAGGGGCTGCCACTCACAGAGGGTACCTATAAAGCTTGTCCTATGCACAACCACACTCCACAGCTCTGTGCTACCATCGTCTCTTCACCTCCTTGGTCCTTGGAGTACAACCCATCCAAAGCTGTTGCTATGGACTGAATGTTTGTGTCCCCCCAAAATCCATATGTTGAAACCTAATCCTCAATGTCATGGTTTTCGGAGGCAAGGTGATTAGGTCAAGAGGGTGGAGCCCTCATGAATGAGATTAGTGCCCTTATAAGGAGATGCCAGGGAGCTACCCTGTCCCTTCTACCATGTGAGGAAAGAGAGAGAACACAGCCATCTGTGTACTCGGGTACAGGCTCTCACCAGACATGGAATCTGCTGGTGCCTTGATGTTGGACTTCCCAGCCTTCAGAACTGTGAGAAATAAATTTCTGTGGTTTGTAAGCCACTAGTCTAGGATATTCTGTTACAGCAGCCCTAAAAGATGAGGGCAGCTGCATTCCCGCCAATGCCCTCCCCACAGGCTTCCATGACCCTATCCTAGTCCTTGTTGCCAACACCTGTAGACTCGCACTCTACACCAATGGCTCTCACCACATGCTTGAGTGTCACAACCAGTTCTCAAGTGTCACTTCCCATTTATCACCATAATAAACTGTCAACATTTAAAAATGGTCACTGTCATAGATTAGTATGGTTATTCCTTTGGTGACCCTCCTACCCATTTATATCCTAATGCATGAGATCCCCTAACCCCATAATCCATGAGGAGCAACCCTGAGGAACAAAGGAAGAGGGCATCGCTCCACTCTGCTGCCAGGATCATTTTCCTAGGGCACAGGGCTGATCCTGTCACTCTCCTGTTCAAGAGCTTCCCCTGGTGTCCGGAATAAGTGCTGCCTGTCCCCGGGCAGATTATAGGCTCTGCTCCCCCTCTTCCCTACCTGCGTTCCCAGCCTCATCTTCTACTACTCTCCCTTCACATCTTGCATTCTAGCCACATGGCACCACTGGTTTCATCTAAATGTTGTTGTTGTTTGTTTTTACTTTCCACTTCTATGCCTTAATTTTCACTTCTTCTCTTGATATTCCTTGCCCCAATGACTTGTGCCAAATCCTATCCAAATCCTCCAGTAAGAGTTTATCCTCCCCCAATTCTGTGCTTCCTGACATTCTTAGTATAAATGACTTAGCACAATTATAGCATTCCACCGTGACTTCCCTTCTTGGTGCATCTTGTCTTGGCTATTAGGCAGCATGGTTCATGAGGGATAAACACATCTATTTCCTCAAAGCACCGCACACAGAGACTTACATATGGCAGGTGCTTAGTCCCAGTTCAGTTTCGACTAGAAGCCAAAGCTGTCAAGGAATCATAAAACACAAGTTTAAGCATCATCTGGGTCTTTGACTCAAATAGCTTTTGTTCACTCTCCTTGAGTTCCTCTCTGCCTGGGTCTTTTCCATAGGAACCAGTTTCTAGGAATGCATTTTTCCCTCTATCTTTCCCCTTTGGGGAATGGAGAGGGCAGGGGCATGAGACTGCCACCACGGCTGCTCAGTCCTTCCCTAGGCTCTGATCTTGTCAGGATGTCGTCTTTGTTAGAATGTGTTGAGCTCAACTTTCCAGCACTGATCCTTCTGACAGATCAACTTAAGCTTTGAGTCAGAACTGAGGGCTGTTTCATGCTATGGGTCTTTTCTTCTTTCCAAGAACTTTCTATATTAACAACACATTGCCATCAGTGACTTGGGTTTCTTTTTTGGTGTGAGATAATTTACCCTACTACCTCAGGCTAAGGGATGCTAGGATGCTAGAAAGACTGTCACAATATCATGCATGCATCGTTTCCCCCAAAATACAAGATTTGTGCTGGCCCTTGCTTTTCTCCACTCTGCCACAAATAGCATTACACAGGAGATTCTGTGCAGTGGCAGACAGTTCACACCACCACCTGGGGCTGGATAGCTCTCCACACAATCTGCAGCCCCAACTCAGAAAACAGGTCCCGACTAGGATTTAGTTGGCATAATAATACTGGTGGATAACTCATTATTCTGGGGAATTTGAGGTTTTTAAGCATTCTGAAAAAATTAGATAAAGAAAACTAGAGTTGGAGAGGTACCGAAAGAGAAAGGTTTCAGTTCTGTGTTTGTTACTAATTTACTGCTTAGAGCACAGTGGTATGAACTTGGATAAGTTGTTGTGTCACTTTGAGGAAGTTACTTGACCTCTCTGAGTCTCAATTATAGTACCTATTTGTGGAGATTTTTGAGAATCGAATGAGAATACACATAAATGTTAACAGTGTGTGTGACACATGGCAAATGCCCAATGAGAAGTAGCTATTATGATTATGAAAACTCAGGCAAGTTCTTTTCTCCTTGGTGTCTCCATTCTTCCCTCTTCAAAACAGAGATCACAGGGGCCTGCCTGGTGGGCACAGTGGTTAAGTTCACACATTCCGCTTCGGCAGCCCGGGGTTCGCCAGTTTGGATCCCAGGTGCAGACCTATATACCGCTCATCAGGCCATGCTGAGGTGGCATCTCACATGTCAAAGTAGGGGAAGATGGGCACAGATGTTAGCTCAGGGCCAGTCTCCCTCAGCAAAAAAGAGGAGGATTGGCAGCAGATGTTAGCTCAGGACTAATCTTCTTCTTCTTCAAAAAAAAAAAAACCCGCAGAGATCACAGTCATCTAGCGCCCTCGAGTCAGAGCACTTTATAACTTAATACCCATTAAACGCACTCAGAGTCTCAGATGGAGGCCTCTCTTTGAGGGGAGAAATTTAGACTATTTTTCAGAGAAGCAGTTAGCTATGATTCAATATGAAATATTTGTTCTTGTAATGCTTTATTAATAAAACTGATGCCAACTGTGCAAGCTTTCTAAATGTTCCGATTCATTACTTTAAGTGCTTCTTTATCAAATGGAAACATCTGTGTGGAACCACTTTGATTCAGTGCTCGTCACGGCGACAGTGCTCTTTGTCAGATCTACAATAGACTCCTGGGCATGACTGCACGTATTTGATGGGCTCACGATTAATCAGAGAGGGAAGAACTCCTTTAGCAAAAAGAAGAGAACAGACAGGAAAAGAGGAGCCCTTATCCATCAGGTTCCAAGGGACTTTCTGACATTTTTGCTCTTTTTTCAATTTAAGGGCACATCACTGATTCCTAATTCCAACACCAATTCCCAAACTGAGATCCAGTTTAAATCCAGTGATGGCTCTGGTTGCCAGGGTTCTCTGGAGAAACATTAAGGGTCATGAAGGCTGATTCCATAGGCAAGGCTCCGTAAACGTGGATGTCACCTGTCCCCACCACCCCAGCCCCAGATGCAAAGACACGCAAACAAATCCTAGAAGAGTGCCTAGCACAAAACAGACACCCAATGTACATTTCTAACAAATAAATAGGCTAATTTCTACCCCGTTCCCTGTTTGAACATTGTAGGATTATAGATCCAGAAGGAGAGCCTTCAAGCAGAACAGGGTCAGCAAGACCCAGAAAGGAAGAGGAAGAGATGAGGATGAGCAGGCCCAATGTCCATCCCAAGGACAGAGAGGAGACGCGACTGCCGGGCTCCTGGGCATCATGGACCGGGCGGCCAAGGGAAGCCAAGAGACTGTGGAGCAGGATCTTGAGTCACAAGACCATGGGGAGGTTTCTCTGGCTTTCTACCTCCCCATATGGGACTGCTTCCCTGCAGGGATTAGCAGGGAAATCCATAAAAGGAGAAGGAACAGCGTGCCTGGCTGGCAGGACAGCAGAGGGGTGGGATTCGAGCCTCTCCCGGTCCAGTTGGCCATGAGTGGGAAGGAATCCAAGGGACAAAGGAGGTGGGGCGTAATTAAGAAAGGGAAGCAGGCCGGGTCCCCGGAGTCTACCACGAGGGACAAAAGAGTCTTGAAGATGGCCTAAGCCAGGGCAGCACCCCTGGGTCTCGGCAGTGGAGGGTGTAATTTCCTCCGAGGAGCTGTGTCTGCACCACTCAGAGGCCTCAAAGGGAGCAGCCGGAATTGAAGAACAGCTGCAGCTCCAGGTTATTCAGACAGTGCTTCCTACGAGCCGGATCCTGACTATGGCGCACACGCTAGCAGTAGTCCCATTTCACAGGTCAGGAGACCGAGGCACAATTTTCAAGTATCTTGCCCAACATCTCATTGCTGGAAAATGGGGAAGCAGGATTTGATCCTAAGTGATCAATCTCAGCGCCGAGGCATTCAGTCACCCCACGAATTCTTCCTCTGTAAATTAGGATACGGCTGAGGGTACGGACCTCAGCTATAACATCACTACTTACTTAAATTCGAGAATAATAAACAATTCAGTGACAAATTACAATTAATGTCTTAGCTTCCTAAACTGTTTCCCCTCAAAATAAGAATAAAGTGTTTTGGCAATATGATCATGAAAAAAATAAGAGACATCTAATTTCGTGACAGAGCAGATCTACTATAAATGAAAAGTCACTGCAAGAAGCTGCTGAAGCAGCAGGAAGCGGTGCCCTGGGTCGGTGTAGGCACAGTTGTAGGCAGACGTCGCTGCTGCCTCCATCTCAAATCACCGAGAGATAGGCCGCCAAACGCGGGGAGCTCTATGTCTCCGCTCAGCTATGCTAACATGCAAATAAGCAGAAGATCTGTTGGTTTGACTTGCATACGTGTTTGTGAGGCATTACCAAATACGTTTGAGCATCCTAGAAAAGTGGGACTCAGTTAGAAGGAATAGGCATGGCAAGAAAGCATAGATGAAACACGACGTGCAAAGTCTTTTTGGCTGCTGAACGTTTGCATGCCACTATCTCCAGGCATGTGTACATATGCACATATAACTGATCCATGCTGTTACAGTCGTATGCAAATGAAACATCAAAAAGCAGTATCTGGAATACATTTGAAGGCATTACAAGTAACAAAAAAGCTTCAGCTCTCAACTGGCTCCCGCTGGGTCTGCATTTATAGTTCACAGCTGTTCTGACACCTGCACCAGTCATAATTTGGGGAGCAGATCCATCAGGAACTACATGGTCCCTGTCTCCTGGTGTTCATACCCTTGTGTAGTCCCCTCCCACACTGAAGTAGGGTTGGTCTGTATGACCATGCACATGGCAGAACTGATGGCATGTCTCTTTTGAGGCTAGGTTATAAATGACCCTGTCCTTGTGCTCATTCTCTGTATCAGATCATTGGAACTGGAGGAAGCCAGCCACGGTAGCGTAAGCAGCCCCGAGAAGAGGCCCATGTAGCAAGAAGCTGAAGCCTTCTGCCAACATGGGTAAGTCTGAAAGCAGCTCCTCCAGCCCAATCAAACCATCAAACACTTTGACTGCACCCTCATGAGGGACCCAGAGCCAGAACCACCCAATTAAGCGGCTCCCAGATGCCTGACTCTCAGAAACTGTGTGAAACAATAAATATCTGTTGTTGTAAGCTGTACATCGTGGAGTAATTTGTTGCAGCAATAAAGAACTAACGCATCCACTTGGCTAACACTTGCCAGTTTGAATCGCTCCATTTATTCTGCACTGGAGATGTTCTCAGGCAATAGTTTCACCCAAAATTAAATTGGATGGACCAATCCTGTACCATGTGCACAGAGTTACAGAGTATTGGAGCAGCCCTCTCGGGCTTTTTATTTTTACAGATCCAGGTCCACAGACGTGAAATGACTTGTCCCTGGCCAGCTGGGCAACGTCATGTCTTTGCTCTTTCAGGTACCTCAAAACCCACCAAGCGTCTCTGGGGCTCACAGCTACCCCCTGGGATCACAGGCTGAGGCAGCAGTGAGTGGGGATTGGGAGGAGCCTTTTGACCCCGGACGGGCTTATTGCTGCCTATTTCCCTAAGACAATTAGTCTCCAGGTACCCAAGACAAAATGGTTTGAAGAACCATGCACCAAACCAAGGCCTCTCTTCTGCTTGGCTGGGCAAAGGCTTCTAGGGCTTGGGCTCCCGAGGCAGAGAGCAGCCCCCCATGGGGGAACAGTGACCTCCTGGCACATGAGGAAACAGTGCATTCTCGTCTTCTTCAGGGCCCTACCTCATGTATTCCTCATGCCTGTCAGGTCAGCTCTTGCTCTCAAGGTTTAGAATTTCCAGAATCTATTTTATTACAGTGTTTTACCACCCAAAGTAGAGAAGCCAGACACATGACCCAATGTTATTCACTTCTGACTTCCACTCTCACCTTTTATGGACCTTTCAACATGATCTTGGCAATGCAATGATCTTAAGCCAGTAAATAGCTGCAGCAACAACAAATCAGTAAGAATCAGTCCCAATACTACTGATAATAGAGGTCAGCTTCCTAAAGAACTTGAGTCAGGACATCAAGCTAGTAGCTACTGCGTGTGCAGGAATAGAAAGGCTACGGATCTAGACTGAACGTGCCCTATACGACAGGATAATAAGGGCCCTGACCTCTAGAGCAGTGTCTCAAACCTCAGCGAGCATCAGAATGCCCTGGAAGCCTTGTTAAAACAGTCTGCTTGGCCCTACTTTCGAAGTTCCTGATTCAGTATATCTGGAGTAAAGTCTGATAACCTGCATTTCTAACAAGTTCCCAGTTTGGCCACACTTTGAGAACCACTTCCCTGAGATTTAAATTTAGGGTCACAAACTCAAGGATGTTCGACAGCCAGACAGGAACATAAAGAATTGGGTGTAACGTTAGGGAGTGGTGAGGCCTGTGGTGAGCTGCAAAGTATACTCATGATTTAAAACCCATTCAAATCAAAAGCATTATTTTAAGCACAGCAGGAAGGCAGACATCTGGGACTCTGGCTCAGGGGTTTGCTGCCACTGTTCACTCCAACAGCTCTAAATGCACCTTTTAAAAAAGCATAGAAACTCATACCATAGTCTGAGCTCTGTAACTTGGATTGAGCCTCTTTTTTCCCTAGTCCTTTTGTGGAGGTTATAGATCATTAATAATTATGTCATCATACTAACTAATGCCCTTTAGAAATGAACTGATATTGCCCCCTGGGAAATGCTGTGATCGGAGCATCTTCTAAGAGTTGGCAAGGTGTGCTAGGTATTCTCTATCTTCCCCTCCAGACTCACTCTCCATCCTTTCCAATCTGCTGTGTTCCCAGATGCTGACCTCTGGAGTGTACTAGGCTCCCTTGCCTTCCAGTTTCTGCTTGGGATTGGCCAGTGTGAAGCACTGATAGGAGTCTGGAGGCAGGAGGAAAGAGAGGCCACCTCCCTGGGCCACAGTTCTCAGTGCTTCTGCTCTTCTAAGACCACAGCTCCCATTAAGTGGCCCTCTCCTAGAGTTACAGCTACCTTTTCTAGGAAGCCACTCCTGTCCCTGGTAGCTTCATGTCTAAGGGCACAAACAGCTCTCTGCTTCACCATTCCTTCTTGGTTTCCCTCAGCCCTGGCCAACCTTTGTAACTCATCCCTTTCTCACACTCCATTCAATCACCCCTTTGAGGGTGTCATGTGTTCCCTCCCTAGGCCCTGCCTGATTCACAGGTTTTTAAAAAAATCTTATTGAGGTCAGAACAGTTTCTAACATTGTGAAATTTCATTTGTACATTATTTGTCAGTCACCATATAAATGCTCCCCTTTACCCCGATGCCTACTCCTCTACCCCTTCCACACTAGTAACCACTTATCTGTTCTCTTTGTCCATGTATTTTTTATCTTCCACATATGATGAAATCATACAGTGTTTGTCTTTCTCTGTCTGGCTTATTTCACTTAACAGAATACCCTCAAGTTCCATCCATGTTGTTGCAAATGGGACGATTTTGTCTTTTGTTACGGCTGAGTAGTATTCCATTGCATATATATACCACATCTTCCTTATCCACTCATCAGTTGACGGGCACTTGGGTTGCTTCTACATCTTGGCTATTGTGGATAATGCTGCAGTGAACACAGGGGCAGATAAGTCTTTTTGAATTGTTGATTTCAAGTTCTTTGGATAAATACCCAGTAGTGGGATAGCTGGATCATGTGGTGTTTCTATTTTTAATTTTTTGAAAAATCTCCATACTGTTTTCCATAGTGGCTGCATCAGTTTGCATTCCCACTAGCAGTGTACGAGGGCTCCCTTTTCTCCACATCCTCTCCAACGTTTATTGTTTTTGTCTTGGTTACTATAGCCATTCTAATGGGTATAAGGTGGTGTCTCATTGTAGTTTTGATTTGCATTTCCCTGATGATTAGTGATGTTGAATATATTTTCATGTGCCTATTGGCCATCTGTATATCTTCTTTGGAAAAATGTCTGTTCATATCCTCTGCCCATTTTTTGATCAGGTTGTTTGCTTTTTTGTTGTTTGTTGTTTGTTATGAGTTATTTGCATCTTTTGGAGATTAACCCCTTGCCAGATATATGATTTGCAAATGTTTTCTTCCAGTTGGTGGGTGGTCTTTTCATTTTGTTCATGGTTTCCTTTCCCTTGCAGAATCTCTTCATTCTGATGAAGTCCCATTTGTTTATTATTTCTTTCGTTTCCCTTGCCCGAGTAGGCACGGTATTTGAAAATATCCTTCTAAGACTGATGTCAAAGAGTGTACTGCCTGTATTATCTTCTATGAGTTTTATGGTCTCACATCTTACCTTCAAGTCTTTAATTCATTTTGAGTTAATTCTTGTGTATGGTGAAAGATAATGGTCTACTTTCATTCCTTTGCATGTAGTTGTCCAGTTTTCCCAGCACCATTTATTGAAGGGAATTTCCTTTCTCCATTTTATGTTCCTAGCTCCTTTGGCGAAGATTAGCTGTCTGTAGATGTGTGGTTTTATTTCTGGGCTTTCAATTCTGTTCCATTGATCTGTGCATCTGTTTTTGTACCAGCACATGCTGTTTTGATCACTAAAGCTTTGTAGTATATTTTGAACTCAGGATTTTTTTCTCAGGATTGTTTTAGCTATTCAGGGTCTTTTGTTCCCCCACATGAATTTTTAGGATTCTTTGTTCTATTTCCATGAAGAATATCATTGGGATTCTGATTGAGATTGCACTGATTCTGTAGGCTACTTTAGGTATTATGGACATTTTAACCATGTGTATTCTTCCAATCCATGTGCATGGAATATCTTTCCATTTCTTTATGTCATCACCAATTTCTTTCAATAATGTCTTATAGTTTTCATTCTATAGGACTTTCACCTCCTTGGTTAAATTTATTCCTAGATATTTCATTCTTTTTGTTGTGACTGTAAATGGGATTGTATTCTTGAGTTCTCTTTCTGTTAGTCTGTTATTAGACTATAGAAATGCAACTGAGTTTTCTAAGTTGATTTTCTCACCTGCAACTTTGCTGTAGTTGTTTATTATTTCTAATAGTTTTCTGTTGGACTCCTTAGGGTTTTCTATATATAAAATCATGTAATCTGCAAACAGTGAGAGTTTCACTTGTTCCTTGCCAATTTGGATACCTTTTTTTTCTTTTTCTTGCCTAATTGCTCTGGCCAAAACTTCTACTACTGTGTTGAATAGAGTGGCAAGAGTGGGCACCTTTCTCTTGTTTCTGTTCTCAGATGGATGGCTTTCAGTTTTTCCTTGTTCAGTATGATGTTGGCTGTGGGTTTGTCTTATATGACCTTTATTATGTTGAGGTACTTTCCTTCTATAAGCATTTTATTGAGAGTTTTATCATAAATGGATGTTGGATCCTGTCAAATGCTTTCTCAGTGTCTATTGAGATGATCATGTGGTTTTTATTCCTCATTTTGTTAACCCAGTGTATCACGTTGATTGATTTGCAGATGTTAAACCATCCCTGTGTCCCTGATATAAATCCCACTTGATCACGGTGTATGATCCTTTTAATGTATTGCTGTATTCGGTTTGCCAATATTTTGTTGAGGATTTTTGCATCTATGTCCATCAGTGATATTGGTCTGTAGTTTTCCTTTTTTGTGTTGTTCTTATCTGGCTCTGGGGTCAGGGTGATGTTGGCCTTGTAAAACGTGTTAGGAAGTGCTCCATTTCTTCAATTTTTTGGAATAGTTTGAGAAGGATAGGTACTAAATCTTTGAATGTTTGGTAGAATTCTCCAGAGAAGCCAACTGGTCCTGGACTTTTACTGTTTGGGAGGTTTTTGATTACTGTTTCAATCTTTTTACTTATGATTGGCCTATTCAGATTCTCTATTTCTTCTTGGTTCAGTTTTAGGAGGTTGTATGAATCTAAGAATTTATCCATTTCTTCTGGATTGTCCAATTTGTTCACATATAGTTTATTATAGTACTCTCTTATAATCCTTTGTATTTCTGTGATGTCTGTTGTAACCTCTCCTGTTCATTTCTAATTTTATTTATTTGAGCCTTCTCTCTTTTTTCTTAGTGAGTCTGACTAAGGGTTTGTCAATTGTGTTTATTTTCTCAAAGAACCAGCTCTTACTTTCATTGATCCTTTCTACTGATTTTTTTTGGTTTCTGTTTCATTTATTTCTGCTCTAATTTTTATTATTTCCCTCCTTGTGCTGACTTTTGGCTTTGTTTGTTCTTCATTTTCTAGTTCTATTAGATGTAGTTTAAGATTGCTTATTTGAGATTTTTCTTCTTTGTTGAAGTGGGCCTGTATTACTATGAATTTCCCTCTTAAGACTGCTTTTGTTGCTTCCCATAAGAGTTGGTATGGTGTGTTTTCATTTGCCTCCACATAGTCTTTGATTTCTCCTTTAATTTCTTCAATGATCCTTTGGTTGTTCAGTAGCCTGTTGTTTAGTCTCCACATGTTTCCCAGTTTTTTTCTTGTAGTTGATTTCAGTTTCATAGCATTATGGGTGGAAAAAGATGATTGATAAGATTTCAGTCTTCTTAAGTTTGTTCAGGCTTGCCTTGTTTCCCATCATATGCTCTGTCTTTGGGAATGCTCCATGTGCACTTGAGAAGAATGTGTATTCTGCTGATTTTGGATGGAGTGTTCCATATACATATCTATTAAGTCCATCTGGTCTAGTTTTTCATTTAGTTCCACTATTTCCTTGTTGACTTTCCACCTGAATGATCTGTCCATTGATGAAATTAAGGTGTTAAGTTCCCTTACTATTATTGTGTTACTGTTAATATTTCCCTTTAGGTCAATTAATAGTTGCTTTATGTATTTGGTGCTCCTGTGTTAGTGCATATATATTTATAAGTGTTATGTCCTCTTGGTAGAGTGTCCCTTTTATCATTATATATTGTCCCTTTTTGTCTCTCATTGTCTTTTTTATCTTGAAGTCTACTTTGTCTGATATAAGTATGGCAACATCTTCCTTCTTTTGTTTGCTGTTAGCTTGGAGTATCATCTTCCATGCCTTCACTCTGAGCCTATGATTCTCTTTAGAGCTGAGATGTGTTTCTTGTAGGCAGTATATTGTTGGGTCTTGTTTTTTAATCTATCTAGGCACTCCATGTCTTTTGATTGGGAAATTCAATCCATTTACATTTAGAGTGATTATTGACATATGAGGGCTTAATGCTGCCATTTTATCACTTGTTTTCCAGTTGTTCTATATTTCCCTTGTTCCTTATCCCGTGTATTTCAGACTGCCAGTTCAGTTCAGTGGCTCTCTACGATGGTTTTCTCTGTATTTATCATCTATGTCTCTGTTCTGATTTTTTGTTTAGTAGTTACTGTGAGGTTTCTGTAAGAGATCTCATAGATGAGATAGTCCATTTTCTGATAGCTTTTTATTCCATTAATCTAAGCAGATTACATCCCTTTCCTCATCCCCTTCTAAGTTATTGTTGTCACAACTTATTCCATTTTGTGTTGTGAGTTTGTGGTTAAAATGAAGTGATTGTATTTATTCTTGATGTTTTCCTTCCCTTTATCTTTAATGTTATAATTAAGTGTTCGCTAATCTGTTCTCCTAGAGAGTTACAATTTTCTGATTTTGTCTGCCTGTTTATCTCCTTGCTCAAGGCTTTGTAAACCCTTTCCTCTTTTTTCCAGGTATGAGGACCTTCTTGATTATATCTTATGTGTGTGTGTGTGGGGGGGGGTCTTCTGGCAAAGAACTCCCTCAGCTTTTATTTACCTGAGAAAGTTTTTATTTCGCCATCATTTCTGAAGAATATTTTTCTCTGGATAGAGTATTCTTTGCTGAAGGTTTTTGTCTTTCAGAATTTTGAATATATCATTCCACTCTCTCCTAGCCTGTAAGGTTTCTGCTGAGAAATCTGCTCAAAGTGTGATAGGGGTTCCTTTGTAAGTTGTTTTCTTCTGCCTTGTTGCCCTTAATATTTTTTCTTTGTCATTGAATTTGCCAGTTTTATTAGTATATGCCTTGGAGAAGGTCTTTTTACACTGATGTAAGTAAGAGTTCTATTATCTTCTTTTGCTTGTAATTCCAGCTCCTTCTCTAGTTTTGGACATTCTCAGCTATTATTTCTTTGAACAAGCTCTCTGCTCCTTTCTCCCTCCCTTCTCCCTCCGGAATACCTATAATCCTTATGCTGCATTTCTTAATTGAGTTGGATATTTCTCAGAGAATCTCTTCATTTATTTTTAGTCTTAGGTCTCTCTCTTCTTCCATCTGAAGCATTTCTATATTCCTATCCTCTATATTTCTAATTCTATCCTCCAAATCAGGATAATATCAGTCTATTATTTAAGGATTCCAGATTCTTCATCTGATTCATTGCGTGTTTCATCTCCTACATTTCTGATTGGTTTTTCTCTATAGTTTCAATCTCTTTTGTGAATAATTCCCTCTGTTCCTTAATTTCGTTCCTGATTTCATTAATCTGCCTTTCTGAGTTCTCTTGTAACTCACTGAGTTTTTTTATGATAGCTATTTTGAATTCTCTGTCATTTAGATTGTAGATTTCTGTGCCTTCAAGATTGATTTCCAGGTGGTTGTCTTTTTCCTTCTGGTCTGGAGTATTAATATACTTTTTCATATTATTTGACAGGATGGATTTGTGCCTTTGCACGGTGATAGTATCTGGTCATAGATTCCACCTGCTGCCACTGGGTGGGGGGCAGGAACTGTGTATTCTGAGCCCATCATGATCCCTGTCAGCTGGGCCTGTTGGAGCCTGGGCCACTTCTTGGAACTGAAGCGGCCCTGTGGACTCTCCTACTGAATGGGAGAGTGATCACATGAGAGCTTAGGGCTGCCGCCACCTATTCCCACAATCCCACCAAGACGTGCTCCCCTCTTTGGGATTACAGCAGTACTATGGGCATTCACAGCAGCTGGGAACTCATTCACCTGGGTGCACATATCCACTGCTGCTTCCTCCGAGGTCACACCAGCTGTTGTCCTTGGTAGGCAGGGCCTCCCCATTGGGTCTGAGCCTGGGACCACGGCAGCATTGTGAGCTCTCCCATTGGATGAGAAAGTGATCACGTGGGGGTTCAGGGCTGCTGCTGTCTGCTCCCACAATCCCACCAAGATGTGCTCCCCACTTCGGGGTAGCAGTGGTACTATGGCTGTTTGCAGCAGCCAGGAACTCTTTTGCTTGGGCGTGCAGATCTGCTACCATCTCCTCCTAGGCCACAGCAGCCATTTTGCAGGGCCTCCCCACTGGGTCCGAGCCTGAACCACTCTCTGGGGACTGTGGTGGCACTATGGGCTTTCTCACCAGATAGGAAAGTGATCACATGGGGGCTCAGGGCTGCTGTCACCTGTTCCTGCAGTCACGCTGAGGCACATTCCTGCCTGCGGGGCCGCAGTGGTGCTATGGGTGCTCCAGCCAAGGGAGCAGTCACATGCACGTACAGGGCTGTGGGGGGGCCAGAGAGTGCTGACCTATCTCTACCACCTCCCCAGGGGTACTCCATCCCCCTTCAGATGTATAGATGTGCGGGTCTCTTGGGCGTCCTCCCCTGATCAATGAACTTCCATTTGGTTGTAGTTCAAAGAGGGAGGGACAAAGGGAACAGCTCACTCCACTATGTTGCTGACCCCCCTGACTCACAGTTTTACTGGGCAAGATGTAGAATATTCCTCAGCAGTGTCAAAATTGCAGAAGACAATTTAGCAGCAGCAAAGCAAATAGCAGGACAGGGGTCATTTGTCCTCTGGTAAAACTCAGCACTAAATGTTGCCCAACTACAGACTTAACACTTTTGTCCAAGTACCAATCAGCATTCTGCTGCCAGAGCCCAGGTTCATGCTGTTCATGGCAAGGCCAGACAAGCACAGTATCAGTCTTACCAAGAGCAGGGATGCTGCTGCTGAAGCCTCCTAACCCTTTGTTATTGTTGCCAAGGGACCCTTGGCTCAGCAACCTCTGAAAGCAGTGGGGGAACCCCGCAGTAAGAGCCTTGTCGTTATAGTGCAGGGACCACGGAGCCAGGACAGAGTTGCACTCACCTGACATCTCGACACGATTGCTCAGATTTCTCCAGTTTGTCAGTGACACATTTCGGATAGCATCAACCCTTTAGTTCTGCATGGTTCTGGCAATGGAAAGCGCCACAGGTAACTAAAAACAGAACTTGACAGTCTCCACAAATTGGCCTGCTGGTGAAATCAGGCTGTGGCCATCGTTAGGAGTGACAGGTTAGTATCACTTCTTATTCCGTGACAAGAGAATACAAACTGTCCTGGGCCACGAGGCAAAGCTGTGAGAGATGGCAAATTGGCATCTCACAGGTACCACATAATCCATGGGTAGGTTTCATTTGTTCCACCCAAACAGTGTTTTTATTTTGTCAATTGGTTGCCAACATTCAATATTTTGGAGATTTCAAATAAACATTTGGATTTTCAGCTTATATTGAAATAATTTTTGTTGTAGCAATATGATGTTGTACATAGAGTAGAATGTTGATAAAACTTGGTGTAAATATAAATGTCTATAAACACAAAAGAGAACAAGGATGGTTCAGTGTTGCCCATCACCTAGAGAAACAGTTACTAATAAGCAAGTATCTGGTTGGCAAGGCAGCTACTGGTGATAACTGTGCAAAGGATGTACGAGGTTCAGCAATCACCTGGCTTGTGATCTCAAAATTGCTAAGGAACGACTATGTCCAAGGGCATTGTCTTCTCTTCTATCACTGGAATGGTGGGAGACACCCTTTTAGCAGGTAGCACGGGGCAGGAAGCTGGATAGCCCAGCTCTGAACCACGGATTACACTGAACTCTCAATGAAAACCATGCTTCCCTCCACGTGTGGCAATAAATGCATCAGGTACTACGGAGGTGCTTCTATGAAAACCAGGCTTCCTGACCTCCAGGCCTGTCCCGTTGACCTGGAAGCACTCAGCCACAGTGACACATGAGACTCCACGTCTGCAAACAGAGCCTAATCAAGCAGTGAGAGCAAGAAGTGATGTTGGCTTCCCTGGTTTGCCAGGAAGGTGGCAGGCAGGGTCATGTGCACCCCATTCCTCTGTGGGCCGACTTAATGACACGTTTCCGCTTCAGTGTGGGGTCAAACCATTCCAGGATCTTTCTTTCATCTTCTCCTTTCCTCCCCTTTGTCATCCACTCCTTACACTTTCAAACATGCACACACAGACACCACCTTAAAGACTGAAAACAGTCAGAAGTTTATAGAGAAAAGGACGCTTGCCAGACTGAAAACATCCCACTCCTCAGCTCAGGCCTCCCAGACAGCCTAGCCAGACTCTTCTCGTCACCCTAATGTCTGCTTAACACACACCACAACTTCAAGTTCTAAATAATAATAATATCTAACATTTACTGCACCAGCCAAATAATGATGGCCCATGTATATCACTTTATTTAGACCTCTTCATGTAATTCTCTTGACAATCCTATGAGGCAAGCACCATTTTATCTCAATTCCAAGGCTGAAAAACTGAAGCTCAGGGATGTTCAGTAACTTGTTCAAGGTCATCTGGACAGTAAGCGGCAGAGGCAGGATTCAAAATTGATTTCTCTGATCCCAGAATCTGAGCGACACTGAACATACTAAGTTGATTTTCTCAGAGATGGTCATGGAAAAGTCCTTTGGTGCATGTACAGACAGAAAGTGAGGCACAAAGAGGGTAACAGTCTCCTCATATCCCAGTCTCTACATGAGTATATGTGAAGCGAGAAACCCAGAACTTGAACTGGGCTATTCCCCAGGTTCTGCCGAGTTTTCTTTTCTTCATTGAGCACAGTATCATGCAGGCGTCACTCTAGATATGATTATAAATAACCTTTAAGCTTCCAGGAGCTGAGGGCAGCCTTCAGCCCCCAGCCAGCAGAAAGCCGGGGCCCTCAGCCCCACAGCCACAAGGAAAGGAATTCTGCCAGCACCCTGAATGCGCTGGGAAGTGAGTTCTTCCCCACTCGAGCTGAGAACACTGCATAGTTGACATCTTGATTGCAGCCTTGGGAGACCCCGAGCAGAGGACCCGGTTAAGCTGTGCCCAGACTCCTGACCCACAGAAACTGTGAGATGATAAATGTAAGTTATTTTAAGCCATTAAGTTTGTGGTAATTTGTTGCATAGCAATGAAAAAACTGATACACAAACAATAAAACAGGGATGATGGCCAAAAAACGCATGTCTAATTTTTTTCCAACTGATAGCAGTCACTCAGAGAAGCAAGAAAACTATCAACGTGGTTTCAAAATGCTCCACTCTGGGGAAACTGGTCTGCGCACAGCACTCCGCTTAGGGGAGGCTGGGCTTGCAGAGGATACAGAGATGCCCAAAACACTGCCCCCAGGGCAACAGAGACTCCAAACAGGGAACTGTGATGCAGAAAGTTCTAGAACAGCAGGATCCATGTAGTCCTCCGGGACTAGAACACAAGCTACTAACTCTTCAAAGGGAGGAAGCATGGGTAAGAGTAACCTTTGATTTAGGCCTTCTAGGAAGAGAATTGAGAGCACCTTACAAAGCATTCTACCATTACATTGGTGAAGGAAACAGGCCTCGTTCTGATTTTCCTTGGTGAAGAAGAACAAGCAGATCCGAGGATACCCTACGTAGCCTTCCCTGACTTCTATTGATTCATATTTAATATTTTCTAATCCCAGAAAGACTGTGAAGCTACAGAAGCTGTAGCGGACACTGGCTACATTTTTTTTTTTTGAGAAAGATTAGCCCTGAGCTAACTACTGCCAATCCTCCTCCTTTTGCTGAGGAAGACTGGCCCTGAGCTAACATCCGTGCCCATCTTCCTCTACGTTATACATGGGACGCCTACCATAGCATGGATTTTGCCAAGTGGTGCCATGTCCGCACCCAGGATCTGAACTGGCATATCCCAGGCCACCGAGAAGCGGAACATGCGAACTTAACCACTGTGCCACTGGGCCGGCCCCGGACACTGGTTACGTTTGGTAACCCACCCATTCCTTTCATCAGCTCTGTGCACCCATCCTCAAGCACCTTGACCTTAAGAGGTTTGCCCTTGAGCACCAGAACTGCCTTGCCCGTGCAGACAACCAGAAGTGCCTGGGAGGTGACCGACCTCCCACTCCACCTCAGTGCCCCCAGCTGGTAGCCAATGATATGATGTGGAAGTCTAAAAGCCCAGCTTCTTTCCTGTGAAGCAGGACAAACCCTGGTACGATTAACACTGCAGAGCTCCTGACAGAATCAGGCTGAGTGAGGGACATCACTTGAAACCACATCCTTTGTTGGTTTCTTCCCCTTCCCTATCCTGCTTCCTTTGCTCCTTGGAACATTTCCTTAATAATTCCTTTTACTGCAATCCTTAGATCAGGACCTGCTTTGAGGAGGACCCAACTTAAGAGAAAAGAGAACCAGAAACATCCCATGGTTTTAGACATGTGGTGTTTGGCTGCATTTTGGAGCTAAGTGATCTACTTTGCCTAGAGAATATGTCTAGAACATTCTCTGAGGTGGGCTGAGTCACAGCATCATGCCCACCTCCTGAGGTCACGTACTTCTTCCTAAGTGCTCCATTACCTGTTGCCCACTCCTAAGGTCCCTCACCTCCTACCACCACCTTGCAGCTGGCCAAGCTCAGCCAGGCCACTTGTGGACAAAGATCCTGCAAACACTCTACTTGGCCCGGGCAGGGGACTCTGGCCCAGCTCTGACACCCACATTTAAAAATGAAAAATCAAGAATTATGCCAGTTAATAGTGATCTCAAAAAAACTATAACAGGAACAGTGATCTCACGCCCTAACCCAAAACTTGCGCCGTGACAACATACGTCATGACCCACATGCTCTCTAAGGGTCTTTTATGGAGGAAAAATCAGGCCCCTGGCACCTTCCCCTGCTACGCTCACAAAGATATGCTACTGACCCCTGTGAAACATGTTAAATCAGGGTGATATTAACACTACTGCTATATAATTATAAAATGACTCTTTCTCATAAAAATTGACAGCTCTCTCCTGTATCATATATCAGATTCATTTATGCTTAAATCTACTTAAGAGAACTTGACATATGCTTTTTAGAGTTGGAAACCAAAGAGAAAAAATAAATGAATAACATATTTCCTTATTTGGATCTTTATCCAGCATGGCAAGACAGATCTAGAAGGTAAATTCTATTTTTTTTCACTAAGAGTTGGAATAACATAGTTGAGTTAGGACAGAAAGTGGGCCACTAGCAAAGGCGGGATTCTGTCATGCGGAACAGAGGATTGTAACCACATCACCCCTCCCACCAAGTAGCTTTCACAATTTTGCAGGGCCAATTTAAAATTTTCTTTAAGGAAAACAGAAATTAATATTTGCCTAAAACAATCCTTCAAGAAAAGGCAAAAAGGGGCCAGCCTGGTGGCGTAGTGGTTAAGTTCACACACTCTGCTTTGGCACCCTGGGGTTTAGCAGGTTTGGATCCCAGGTGCAGACCTAGCACTGCTCCTCAAGCCACACCGTGGCAGTGTCCCACATAAAATAGAGGAAGATTGGCACAGATGTTAGCTCAGCAACAATCTTCCTCACACACAAAAAAAAGAAAAGGCAAGAAGATATTTCAAATTTGAGTCAGCAATTTATTGCACAAAGCCTGTTTAATCTTTTTTTTTTTTTTTTTTGCTGAGGAAGATTAGCCCATAATTAAAATCTGTTGCCAATCTTCCTCTTTTTGCTTGAGGAAGATTTGCCCTAGCTAACATCTGTGCCCATCTTCTTCTGTTTTGTTATGTGGGTCTCTGCCACAGCATGGCTGCTGACAAGTGATGTAGGTCTGTGCCTGGGAACCAGGCCCAGGCTGCTGAAGCAGAGTGCACTGAATTTAACGACCAGGCCAGGGGCCGGCCCCTGTTTAATCTTCATATTACTTTCAATATGTCACTTTGTTTTGTAAGACAAACCAATTGGGAAACATGAGCAATACAACCGGGAAGCCTCAGAGGATTACAGTGAGAGCTGAACAAAACGGGAGTAAAGCTCGATCGAGTCTGTAACAATAGAGCACAAAGAGCGGACAGCGTGGTCTCAGGATTAAGGGAGTGGTGAGGAGCATGGTTTTTGGAATCAGGGAGTTGTGAGTTTTATTCCAGCTGTGGAGCTGGGGGACTCTGAGCAAGTTACTGCACCTCAGTGAGCCTCATTTTCTGGATCTGTAAATGGAACTAATAATGCCTTCACGGGGTCAGGCTGGGGATTAAAGGTGATATGTACGTTAAGAAGATGGAGAAGCATTTATTCCCCAGGACCCGAGCAGGTTTGAGGAGGGTAAGCTGGTCTGATGCGGCTGCTCCCCCTCCTCCACCCTCAGTTCCAAGAGGAAGTGGGGAAGGCTGGACGCTTTTCAAAGGAAGGACTGATGTGGGGAGGGTCCAGAGCCAGGGAGGCAGGCTCGGGGGCCAGTGTTAGAAGCGTTTTTAGAGGAAAGCACAGGAGAAAATATCTCTGTGGCTTGTGGATAGTCAAAGGTTTCTTAGAGAAGTCACAGAAAACAGTAAGCATAAAAAGTTTGATAGACTTCATCAAAATTAGGAACTTCTGCTCATTAAAGGATACCATTAAGAAAATTAATAGGCAAGCCATAGACTGAGAGAAATATGTCTAACAAATGACAGATATCAATGAAATAATAAAGAACTCAGTAAACAACCCCCAAAAGGGGGGAAAAATTTAAACACTTTATAAAATAAGATATAGAAATGGCCAATTAACCCAAACAAATGTACTCAACATCGTTAGTCATCAGAGAAATGAAAATTAAAACCAGTGTAAGATACCACTACACTAGACACCAAATGGATAAAATAAGAAAGATTGACACCACCAAATGTTGGCAGTAACAGAACAATCAGACCTCTCATACATACTGGGAGGAATGTAAAATGGCACAATCCCTTCAGAAAAAGGTTTGGCAGTTTTTAAAATAAGACTAAACATATGCCTGCCTTGTGACCTAGCAATTCAACTCCATGGTACTTACTCCTGCCCCAACTGAAAACAGATATTTATAAAAAAGACTTATGTGAGAATTTTCATAGCAGCTCTATTCATAACAGCCAAAAAAACTGGACATAGCCCAGGAGAATGGAGAAATAAACTGTGGAATGATGGAATACTACTCAGCAATAAAAAGAAAAGAATTACTTGGGCTGGCCTGGTAGTGTGGTGGTTAAATTCGTGCACTCCACTTCGGCAGCCCAGGGTTCGTGGGTTCAGATCCCAGGTGCAGACCTACACACTGCTCATCAAGCCATGCTGTGGCAGGCGCCCCACATACAAAAATGGAGGAAGATTGGCACAAATGTTAGCTCAGGGCCAATCTTCCTCACCAAAAAAAGAAAGAAAGAAAGAAAGAAAGAAAGAAAGAAAAGAATTACTGATAAATGCAACATTGTGGGTGAATCTCAAAAACACGCTGAGAGGACGAAACTAGAGTACACGCTGAGAACGATGAAAGATGGAAGATTTTACCCCATTTGGAAGCTAATCAATTAGCCTGCCATCTTTTCACGGAAGCTGCTAGAAGACGCAGACTCCTGGATCAGTGACAAATGACTATTACTCACAGGTATAGCAGTAGCCAGAGCATCCGCATTTTCCTGCACAGGGTTCCTAGCCCCAGTTCCCACAGGGTGACGTGAAGAGCTGGGTGACACTGATGGGCAGTGGAGACCCTGAGCTTGGCGAAGCTGCATCCTCCATTGCGGCCACTGAGCACGCCGGCTCTTTGCTCACCAGGCGGACGCGATCTCTGCACCCAAAGCCGCTCACTATACAAACATCCTTGAAAAGAGGCTGGGACAAAGGCCATCAGCGCTTCCGGTAGCAAGATGTGCAGAAATGTGAGCAACGCGTGGAAAACTGTATCTCGACACTGTATATTTCCAGTCACGTGAAATTCTAGAGGAAGCAAGACTTTTATGGCGGAAAGAAATTTACGAAGTGTTTTCCTCTGGTGGAGTGGGGGCGGGGCATCGTGGGGGGCCTTTCTGAGGTAGTGGGGAGGCTCTAGGTTTTGATGTGGTTTGGTTCTACAGTGTATGCATCTGTCAACTCACTGAAAGAACACAGGGTTTGTGGGCAAATTTTACAGCAAAACAAGGAAGTGTAAGCAAGTACAGAATTTAATGATATGCATGCTGAAGTACCTAAAGGGGAAGTGTATTGTCTGCAGCTTACTTTGAAGAGCACTCAGAATAAGCTGGATTAACGGATTGATAAAAAGATGATAAATAGATGGACAGCTATGCATAAAACAAACATAGTAAAATGTTAGTGGTAGAATCTAGATGGTGCGTATGCAGGTGTTCACTGGACAATTCTTTCAACTCTACTGCTTGAAAATTTTTATAATTAAAATGTTGAATAAAAAAATGAAAGTCTAAAAGAATAAGAAGGAAACACGGATGGACGTGAGGAGAGGGCCTTTCTAAATAAAACAACACAAAAAAGCCATGAAAGGGAAAAACTGATAGAGATGACTACATAATTTTTCTTAACTGGCATACACGCAAAACTCACTCCCTTCTTCCCCCACAGGTATGCACATAGTCAAGTGGTGAAAACTCAGAGTTCTCATAAATCAAAAAGAAAAGCTTAATACCAATAGAAAAATGAGCAAGGGTCATAAACAGGCAGTTCCCAAACAAGGAACGCAAACACTAATACTCTATTACAAACAAAATACGCAGCATCACCAGTAATCGAAGAAGTGCGAAACTCACACAGCAGTGAGCCGCCGTTCTTGCCTGCTTCATTGGCAAAGAATGTTTAAACAATTGCGCCAACGCTGATGCAGACACAGCTGATTTAACTGGAAGACTGCATGAGCCTGAATCTCAGCTCCTCCGATAAACAAGCTGAGCGAGCTTGGGCAGAGGACTCAACCTCTCTGTGTCTCAATGTCCTCATCTATAATATTGGAAAAATAATAGCATCTATTAAGTTGATTGCACTACATTTTAAGAGTATATCTGGGCACAGAGAATACGGCAATAGTAAAAAAAAAAAAAATTAGATTTCGGGAAGGTCGGAGCACAGAACCAACAGGGCCCCAGCCACGACCTCAATCACTGTGGGAGGAACCCTGTTCTGTGGTGAAAAAAATAGCTCCGGCATTCTTCAGATAAATCTAGGACTAACTTGTTTTTAGAGGCATCTAAGTGTATAACTGATGTATCTTTATTATTTTTCCAAGAAGTAAAACATCCACTAGATCCAGCAGAAAGGAATGCACATCTTAAAGAAAACTCCACAGAGTCGTATTTGAATTTTTTCCTTTTATAAATAAAATAGAACAAAAATTATCAAAATCATTTCAGCAAAAGACTTTTCTACCATTGTGGCAAGTTTTTAAAAAATACAATGAAATGGAAGGAGAAGATTATTTAAAAGCTGGGTTCCTAAATATTTTGTCAATATCTCCGACCGAGAGCAGCCCTGGGTCGGTCTCCACGCTCACCTTTTCCTGGCAAGCACAGTGGCTCGGGGCTCGGTCAGTGTCTGGGGCTGGAAAGCCAGCTCTTCCTACCTGTCTCAGGGCTGAGTGCAGACCTGGCTGAGGCAACCTGCAAATCGGCTCCCAGTTAGAATCACAGACATCTTCTGTCTTTCCTGTTTTCAACTATTCTTTCTTTTTTCTACACCTTAATGACATAATTTTTTGTCACTTTTGGTTTTTGAAATGAGTCCACTCCGGTTGAAAAACGTCAGTCTAGTATCTGATTCAGCAGCCTTCTCCTCATCATAGACTAGATTGGGAGGGGCTCACAGGGCTTCATGCAGGGGCACCTGCCTCTGAGATTCCTCCTCTCCCACCAGCATCTGGTGGCACCCAAGTAAACCAGGCTGGAGATCGGAGACAGCGCCCACGGTCAACCAACCACTCCTCTATAAGACTCTGCCCCATCGTTTCCTCCTACCCCAACTCCAGAGGAGCTGGGTTTGGCTGGGGATAGTTTTCTCTGGGTGGTGTTCATTTTCCTTCCAGGTCCCTGGAGTAGGGGTACCCGTGTCTTCTTACATCTCCTCTCCTCCATTATTTCCGGTACTCCTAGGAAAGCCGCCACAATCTCAGCATCTCTCTTCAGTAGTCCCCCGGGGGCCCTGGAAAACTGGATGGGCTGGGGGTGGTTGGTGCCATCTCCTGCTGGCACAGGCTGTTCCGGCGGGGGTCTCTAGATCAGACTCGAGCACCAGTCCATATGCTCACATCTCCCACCCCTCGCCTCCCTCTCTGGTGCCTGAAGGGCTCTTCCCAGCTTCTCTCCTAGCAGAGACACTAAGATGGGTCTGTGGGTTGAGTAAAAACCCATCTGCCAGTCTTCCCTTCTGGAAAGCACTGTCAGTCTCTAAGAGTAACTCTCCAGGAGCCCCCTTATCTCGCTTGGCTTTGAGGAAGACAATGATACCTCTGTCCTCTCTCTCGGGGGTCTCTTCAGGGTTAGAGGGTTTGTGGGCAGATTCTGTAACTCCTTCATTAGCTGCCTGGGGGGTGTGGGGGGAGATGTCCAGCCCAGCCATGGGTTAGGGTCTTTTGTTTTGAGTTTTAGGCCTTAACTGTAAATTAGAACACTGTGAAAATTCCTTTGATATTACATGCAACATGTATATTTCCTCCAGAAATTTGGATAAAAGAGTACAAATGAATTAGTATACATTATCTATGCAAGAAGAACCCCAGATTTTCAAAATACTATAAAAGAGGCTGGTGGGGGGGGTTAGTTACATGTTTATTGCAACTAAGAGTAGGCAGTATTATCATTGACTCTGAGCAAAGATAAAGACCTTGAACAGACCCCTAGGCCTCCCACCACTGGGTCTCTCGTGGCAACTATTGCTGGCTTTGCCCTGCCTGGCTGGATGGAAAGTCGAAGTAACATGGGAAATCAAGTCCAGGTGGTATGGCCTTCGAGAAACGTCAGGGCCTTCTCCTGACCTGACCCCCAGGGATAAGACTTTGAGGGAATTTGAAGAAGAGAGCAGAGAATGTCCTTGGTTAGAAATGAACAATTATGGTAAATCTTTGGCTCAGGCATCATTGGCAAATGAATGATTTTCCTCAAGTAGCACAGTATTACCTTTTTCAGTACTAAAGCTCTTCTTATTTTCTTTTATTTGGACGGAACCTTTCCAAAGCATTCATATACTGCTTTACGAACTGATCCCGTCACACTCCTTCGTTATTCATGGTCGACATTGCAAATCCCAATTGGTGCTCTAGGATGTAACATAGTGACTCACAAGCCACTTGGCAGGAGCAGGCTCTTTGCCCCATATGCTAAACACCTCCAAATTCATTGCTTTTGTAATTATTTTTTTGTTACAGACTTTTCTGAAATTTTCCTCCTGATCAGCCAGATGACCCTTCCCGGCTTCAGGCTGTGTGGTAGACGTCCTTACAATCTGATGCTCCTGGTCTTTGGGCCTGGAAACTAGATGAGCACGTGCATTTGAAGGGCATGAAAACCAGGAGTGAATCAGTTATGAGGGTGGGTCAGGGCAGATCTCCAGGAGACCAAGTGCACGCTCTTCACTGCAGGTGACATCAGGTGCGTTGCTCAGGGCCCATGTGAGGTGCTTTCCTGGTTCTTGGCTGTTTTCAGGATGGGTGAGGTTACCAGACATCAGCGTTCCAAATAAGTTATATTGCACCATAGTTTCTAGATAGAAATTGGACGTTGTAAGGAGGTGTTAATTCTCATATCACTGGGTCATTATTTCAAGAAAGAAATCTATCAAGAGATGAAAATAGTCATTACATCTCTAAAAATGCTTTACTGTTACCAAGGAGTCAGTTACTTACTTACCTGGCCCATATCTCAAAATTAATTCCTAAGGCTATTTATACTTTGTGGGCTGTCCCTGGAGCCACACTTTAAAGGATGCTATTTCCAGCATGAGTTCAGTCATTCAGGGCAGTATCCTGGGGTTTTTAGTTGAAAAAATCAAATTAGTATAGCTGGGCCGATTACCAAAAGCCATTAGAAGACTCTGGTTGCCTTTTTAACAGCTCCCTAGTCTCCTGCACGCTTCCTGCCTCGGAACCACGGATGTTCAGTGTGAGTGCCTTTTTTCCGAATTGCTTTTGGCATAGGCTGCAGGCAGGCAAGCCTGCTGTCAGAAGCTCATCCAGAATCAAAGTTATATGACAATGCTGATCGTGGCTCCAAAAGTCAAAAGGAGAGTTCCATTTTGGCACAAGACCTTCTGCTCTGACCCATGTCAAGGATATTCACTTATTTTTCATGGCTTTTGATAACCTCATATCCATGTTAAAATGTAGATCCCAAGATAACAAAAAACGATACTAAAGTCTTTATTAATTATATTTTCAGACTTATTAAGAATTATTTTCTGTCTAGGTTTGTCACAGACTGAATTTTGTCCTAACCAAAATTCATATGTTGAAGTCTTTACCCCCAGTGCCTCAGAATTTGATTGTATTTGGAGCTTTGGAGGTAATTAAGTTAAAATTGGATCATTGGGATGGACCCTCATCGAATACGACTGGTGTTATTATAAAAAGAGACTAGGACGGACAGACGCAGAGGGAGCCCTGTGTGAATACACGGGAAGAAGACTGCCATCCACAAGGCAGGAATAGAGACTCCAGAAGGAAACAACCCAGTGGACACCTTGACCTTGCACTTCCAGCCTTCAGAACTGTGAGAAAATAAATTTCTCATAATAAAAAGTTATAAAAAATAATAAAAATAAATAAATAAAATAAAATAATAATAAAAAATAATTGTTTAAGCCCCCAGCCTATGTCACAGCAGGCCTAGCAAACTAGCACAAGTTTTCCTGGTTGAAAATCATACCATAAACCATGAGGTACGAGAAAGTTCGTAACCACATGGCAGCAGTGCTACCAAGGATAGTACTTGAGTTACCATCTGAGGATATCTTTTGGCTCTAACTGGCCCTGTTTAGATATTGGTTGTGTGTAGAATTTTGAGCCACCCGTGATTGGTCCCCATGAAATAGTAACTCTTTGAGCAAGGTGTTCTTTGTCCTATTCTAAACATGAAACACCTTCCTCACTCTGAACACCTTTCTCGTCTAGAACTCAGTGAGCTCTTCTGAATTCCAGGCTCTGTCCTTCGTTCCTCCTCTAGGGTCTGCGTGTCAGTTGAGCTAAGCCTCCGCCTTCCCGGGATCAGCTAATTGGCCTCTCCCGCCATCTCCTATATCCCTTTCTTCTCCAGCCAAAAGGAGCTACCCTCCTGTGAGACACACACAGGCAGGCGCTGCTTCTCAATGCCTTCTGGGTTATCTCCTTTACTGGCCTTAACTTAGTCACCAGGAATTGATCAGCTATTAGTGATAGAGTCCTTCTTTACTTGCAAAAAGAAAAAAATTCATCAATATACTAAAATGTAATTTATGAAAAACATAAGAGAACCCTAATTTGAGGAAAAAAAATATTTTCAACAATATTTGAAAACTGAAGCAGCTGTGCATTCAGATTAAAGTTGGAGAGACAGAGATGAATTGTCACATTGCAAGTCTGTGGAGTCATCACACAGACTTGCTCCTACCGAGGGGTGGTTCTCGACTCGAGGTGAGTTTCCTGATAGATCTCATTCACAGAGCTCCTGAGTTAACTGGTCTGGGGTATGGCCCATTCATTGGTATTTTAAAAATACATCAGGAATTTAAAGGAGGGATTATTAATGAGGAAAAGAGAGAAAAAAAGAAGTTAGTGGAAAAGAGAGATTATGAGATAGATGGAGAGGAAAAAAAGGCATCGGTTTATTTTTTATTCCTAACTACCACGCAGGACCCAGTATTTCCTTTGCAAGCAAAATTTGGAATAAATTAGGTTTGATTGCAGCTAAGAGCATCATATTAAAACCTTGGAAAAACAACTCAAATTGTTGCATTGCAGAATGGATGTTATCTTTAACTGTGGCATCACCGTGAGACAGCTTTATAAATTACAGGGTACAATGGGTTATTTTCATGAGATTATGGGTTCTTTATATTTCTTACTCAGACAAGGATAATAACAGAATACAACCATATATGTTTATAGTTTCTATTGAAAAAGCCCTTAAAGACCACCAGGATGAAATTAATGATGATTGCATCTCTGAGGTATGTTTTCTTTATAATGAGGTTGGTACCACCTCTTAATCCGAGCAACCACATTTGGACATCAAGGTGGGCAAGAGTCCATCTAGAGGTAACCACTGGGCTGCTACCTAACTGCAAGCTGGTTTTCCCTGCTCTTCTTCCTACTGGGTGGTATTCATTTGTCGATCTTTTGAGGTCCTCAAGTGACAAAGAGTTGAAAATTCAAGTAGGATGGTGAGTTATTACAAAGGGCTTCTCATTATTTACCATTGTAAGTTAATTAATTTAATTTTTTCCATTCTCAAATCTAATAGACAGCAAGAAAAGTCTGGTTAAATAGTGCTGTGGCCATCTGACGTTTAGTATGAGGGAAAGTAACCATACATAGGGAAGCCAGCTGAGATGACATCAAACTACACTGGGTACTTATTATTCGTTAGCTGCAATGAAGATTATCTTTATGAAGAAATTAAATGAAATTACATCATAAAAAAACCATTGTTTTTCTGTGTCCCCTCTTTCTCCATCTGAATATCCTGTGTTTCAAATTCAACATTCTTCAAAACGAACTAATATCTTCTCACTCTAAAACCTGCTGGTTCTGCCTCAGTTAACAGAATCATCTTCCAGTCATATTAGAAACCTCCACACCACCATCAACACCTCTCTCTCCCTCTCACCCCAACACACTCACTCGATCCAGCCAGTTCTACTGCCGAAGTTTTTCTGGAGTTAATCCCCCACTCTCTAGCCCTCTGCCACGAGTTTACTCCAGGTCTGCATCGTTACTGACCTGGAGACCTGCGCGAGTCTTCTAATGGAGCACGAAGCCATCTCCAACGCTAAAATACTTTTAGGAATGAGGCAGTTATTAAAACAAAAACAACAAAACAACCAAAAACGCTGTCCCTGGCCTCACTGCCCACCCCTGCCCCCCAAGCCATTTTCCATAATGTTTCCAGAGGTATCTTTTGAAAATAAAAGTTGAGCATATTATTCCTTTGCTTAAGACCTTTCAATACTTTAAAGATATGGCTCAAATTTCAGAGCATTCTAACAGCCTCATCCCTGCCCAACTGGGTGATTCCATTTACTTCTTAACAAGCCATCCTCTCTTTTCCCTCTAGATCTTTGCACACTCTGCTCCTTCTGTCTAGAATATCCTTTAGCATTCCCTCTCTGCAATCCTAAACTCCTTCTCTACCTCAACTTTTAAGCCTAAAATCAAGCGTTCCCACCCAGCCCAGTCAGCGTCTTTTGGAATGAACTGTTGATTCTTCCTATCAACAGCCCTAACACTCTGTACAAATTCACATTGTAAGTTATTCACCAGTGTAAGTTATAGCACCTACTGTGTTCTAGAAGCTGGAGATACAGTAGCAAATGAGAAAGGTAAGGTCTATGTTCTCATGTGACTAATATTCTAGTGGGGAGGAAGAGCGAATAAATACAAGAAGAGCAGTATCTATAGTGATGGCGGGACAGAAATCTAACTGGGATAGATTGAGGACAGAATAGCAGATGAGAAAGTAGAGACAACTTAGCACATTTTGGGGATTTTATTCATTTTCATGTCTTTCTTGTCCTCTAAACTGCGACCCAGGAAAGAGCAATGACATCTTATTTATTGATGTAAATGAGGGCACAGCACAGTGTCTGGCTTATACTAAGCAATCAATAAATGTTGGATTAACAAAAAAGAATAAGGGAAGGAAGGAAAGAAGGAAGAGAACAAAAAGATGAAACCTCATACTCAGTTTCTGCCATGTCGGCTTTTGGGTAACGAACTATACTGAAGGCAGAAAACCTAAGCGCTGAAGTTAGCAGATCATATACACTCACTATGATGCACTGACACCTAACTTCTTTTTATATATTGAAGGTCAAAGGGAAGTGCAGTCCGCAGCCAAGGGTGGGAGTTCAGGGTTAGCAACAGATTTCATAGATGTTGTGGGGTCATATTCAGAAATGCTATTGGGGCAGGTGTAATGACGGACACGCTATTGGGAAAATTAAGAACAGGAATGCTGACTACATTGCTAGAGTGTGAATAATCAACAGAAAACCTGAAGCTCATGTTGGTGATGTAAAAGTAATATTAATTGCAGTCATTTATGTGAACTACTCACCATTTATGTTTAATTATCTTGTAGCCCAATGGTAATTTTTACTCACATAACATTACACTCTTAAGACTATCTTTGTTTATTACCTTATGTGACTAATGTTTATCTAGTGCCCACCAGGTGAAAGACATTCAGCTGGGCTCTGTTGGGGCAATGCAAAAGTTCAGAGAACAGCCCTTTCTCTTAAGGAGTTACAATCAAATAGAGGTGAAAAAATACTCATATAATATGATGGCAAATGTGACAGATTCTTCATAAGAGATAATCAATACTACAGGAGTTGTGGGTCATACAAAGGAGGCCCCATGGGAGATTAGTCTTGAAGGATGTGGTAGGATTCGGTCAGATGAAGATGGTGAGAGAAGTAAAAATTGTCTTTCTTTGCAGATGACATGATCTCATATATAGAAGATCCTAAAGACTCTTCAAAAAAACATTTAGAACTAATTAATTAATTCAGTAAAGTTGCAGGATAAAAAATCAACATACAAAAATCAGTTGTGTTTCCATACAGTAACAACGAACTCTCTGAAAAAGAAATAAAGACAACAGTTCATTACATTACCATCAAAAACAATAAAATACTTGGGAATAAATTTAACTAAGGAGGTGAAAGATCTGTACACTGAAAACTATGACGCATTGATGAAAGAAACTGAAGAAGATGCAAATAAGTGGAAAGATATCCCTGTTCATAGATCAAAAAAATTAATATTGTTAAAACATCCATACTACCCAAAGTCATCTATAGATTCAATGCAATTCCTATCCAAATTCCAATGATGATTTTGACAGAAATAGAAAAAATAATCCTAAAATTTGTATGAAACCAAAAAAGACCCTGACAGCCAAAGCAATCTTGAGCAAGGAGAATAAACCTGGAGGCATCACACTTCCTGATTGCACAGAGTGGAATGGTGCACAGAGTAGAATGGTGGTTGCCACGAGTTGCAGGGTGGGAGAAATGGGCAGATGTTGGTCAAAGTGTACAAAATTTCAGTTATGCAAGATGAGTAAGCTCTGTAATGATGAGTAACGTACAGCATGGTGACGATAGTTAACAATACTGTACTGAACACTTGAAAGTTGCTAAGAGAGTTCTTCATAAATGTTCTTACCACAAAAAAAGGTAACTGTGAGGTAATGGATGTGTTAACTAGCCTTATTGTGGTAATCATTTTGTGATATCCATGTATATCAAATCATCATGTGTACATCTTAAACTTATACAATGGTATATGTCAATTATATCTCAATAAAGCTGGAAAAATTAAGAAATAAAAAGAAGATGGTTGGAAAAAAGGGTATCCTAGAGTTAACAAAGTTCAGATGCGGGACACTATGGTTTGTGTCAAGGAAACTCTGACGAGCACAGTCTGACAGAAAAGTAAAATATGTAAAGGAGTGGAATAGAAGGTAAGAATGGAAAAGTGGACTAAGATGAAACATGACGGCCAAGTAAAAGTTTACATTTTGTCCACTTCCTTATTAATTTCCAGAAAAAGTTCAATGAACTGCATTTGGAATTCTCTACACTGTGTCCAATAGGTTTTCTCGTTCCCAATTAAAGCCCCTAGTACAAGAAAGTTCCAACATGGAAGGGTTCCTAAAGAGCTGCTCATACACGGCAAATCCATTTAGTTTTCACGAAGTAAGTGCTGTTCACCCCTTTAGTCTCAACATCAAATTGTCATCAATTGTGCTATATATGGTTAGTAGAACCACTTAAAAATTCTCACACATTTACTGCCTGTATGTGGTTATTTATCAATTTTTAATTTATAATCATCTTACCTTCCAAAAAAGATTTTGAGACAGCTTCTCACTTATTGTTTGGAAAATATGGTTTGTCTGTCAATAATCCATTTTGCTTCACCACTTTCACAAGTTTCCCTGCTCTGCGGTGTTAAATTACATTCACTTCCTATTCAAGAGGTTCTCTGGAGCCCCCTTATGGAGAGGGGTCAATGTTTCTTTGCTCATACCTGAACACCAGCAAGAGGACACAACCTAACTGTAAAACCTTCACTTACAACTCAAAAGCCCAAGGAAGTGGCCTGTATTAGACTACAGTTACTCATTTTTCATATTATTTGTGTGCAAATCTCCACCTCCAGGTGGAGCCAGTGTTCTAGGAAGTCACGGGAAATGCAGACAAGTCTATTGAGATAAACGCTTCCAGAAAGGCTCATTATCTATGCAACTATATCACACAATTTTTTGTAACTGCCTATTGGAGTACTCCAAACATGATAAAAATAAGAAAATACTATATGTTTCATTCCTCCAAAGGCTGTTTTATTAATTTAAAAATTTTTTGACAATGAGGATGGGAGCTGACTTTGATTCTCAAAGAACAGACCATTCAGGGGAAATAATAAAAGCAAGAAGTTCAACAGTGCCTTCTTTTTGTATTCAACTCTATTTAAAAATATCTTTACTTCTCTGCAAAGCACTGAGCTTACCAAATAAGTTGGGCATTAAGACTAGGTTTACATAAGAGAAGTGTTTTCCAACAACACAATATTGTTTGTTCTTTAACATTTTTTCTCAGTATATCAAGGTTTTATGGTCCCTCAGTAGAGTTGGTTAGAATCCCGATCAGGATCTGAGCATGGACCAGACATATGTCCTTTCCCAAGAGCTTTAAATCTGATGTATTTGTGATGCTTGGACCTGGAGTCAAACTTCAGAAAGAAAAGAATTTCATTCAGTTCATCTTTTTTCTTTTTTGGTGACAAAGATTCACCCTGAGCTAACATCCCTTGCCAATCTTCCTCTATTTTGTGTGTGGGACACCTCCACAGCATGGCTGATGAGTGGAGTAGGTCTGCACCCAGGATCTGAACCCACAAACATGGGCCACCAGAGTGGAGCATGCAGAACCTTAACCACTCAGCCATGGGGCTGGCCTCCAATTCCCTTATTTTTGAAAATCATAGAACATAACATAGACTTAGAAAAGTGCACAAACTAAAGACATAAATAATTTATAACAAAGTAAATACCATATAATCACTTCTCAAGTCAAGAAATAGAACGTTGGAAGCACCTGAGAAGCCCCCTTCATGTTCCTTCCCAATCATCATCTTCTCCCTCCAAATAGAACCACATCCTTGGTTTTCTTCGTAGTTTAGCTGCTTAAGTTTGCATCTCTAAATTCTATTGTTTAGTTTTGCCTCATTGTTTTTTGAACTTTATTTAAATGTGATGCTACAGCAATTTTTATGTACCTTGCTTCTTTCATTCTACATAATGTTTGTGAGATTCATACAAACATTTACTAAAGCTGTAGTGTATTCATTTTCATCACAGAATAGTATTCCATCTACAAATACACTACATTTAATTATCCTTTCTAGTGTTAATAGACTTTTATTTTTTTTCTCATTTGGAACTATTAAAAATAATATTGGGAGTTTAATAGGTTTTTCACAGAATCTATCAACCAGTTTGGGAAGAATTGACATCTTTACACTATTGTCTTCCATAGCATATCTCTCCATTTGTTTGTCTTGTTTAATTTCTCTCAATAATATTACATAGTTTTCTCTACAGACATCTTGCATGTAATTTATTAGATTTATTCTTAGATATTTGATTTTTTATGATATTGAGGGTGTTTTCTGCATTTTCTGTATATTGCTCACATATAGGATTGCAACTACCTAATTGTATATTTATAATATAACAGCATTGATAAATTCTCATATTAATTTATCATGTGGAAATAATAAAGATTTTAGTTCTTCCTTTCCGATCTTTATATCTTAAATGCTTTTTCTTGTCTCGTTGCGCTGGCTAGGATCTCCAGTACAAGGCTGAATAGAAGTAGTAATAGAGATGTTCTTGCCTATTCTCACTCTCAGGGTAGACAGAAAGCTTTGAACATTTCATCTGTGTTATGATATTTGCTGTAGGTTTTTTGTTTACATATTTAACAAATTATGAATCTTTATTTCCAAAAATAATTGTTTTTTTAAAAAAATCATAAATGGATATTGAATTTTACCAAATAAACTAAATTGGTAGTCAAAGGACTTCTCTAAGTACTTCCACACTTTCAAAAAATAAAAGGCCTAGACAATTTTTCTGGCAAGTTTTACCAAATTTTTTAAATAGACAATACCTGTCTTGTATAAGTTGTTTAGGAAACTAGAAAAAAGAGGAGGATAGCCAACATGTTTTATGAGACTTGTGTAACCATAATACCAAAACCAATCAAGGATAGCATGAGAAAAATATATCCCAATAGCACTTTTATTTACTCGTTCCAGCTTTATTGAAGTATAACTGACAAATAAAAATTGCATATATTTAAAGTATACAACTTGATATTTTGATATATGTATACATTGTGAAATGATCACCACAATCAAACTAATTAACATATCCACCACTTCACATAGTTAGCTTTGTTTTGTGGTGAGAGCACTTCAGTTACTCTCTTAGCAACTGTCAAGTATTCAGTACAGTATTGTTAATTATAGTCACCATTCTGTACATTAGATCTCCAGAACTTATTCATTGTGCAGAACTGAAATTCTGTACCCTTTGACCAACATCTGCTCATTTCCCCCACCCTCCAGTCCCTGGCAACCACCAATTTGCTCTTTGCTTCTGCAAGTTCAACTATTTCAGATTCTACAAATAAGAGATCACGCGGTATTTATGTTTCTGTGTCTGGCTTATCTCACTTAGCACAATGTCCTCTAGGTTCATTCATGTTGTCACAATGGCAAGACTTCCTTCTAATTTAAGGCTAGACAATATCCCATTGTATATTTACATATCACATTTTCTTTATCCAAGCCTTTTTTGAAGACATTTAGTTTCCACATCATGGCTGTTGTGAATAATGCTGCAGTGAACATGGGAGTGCTTATGCCTCTTTAAGATAGTGATTTTATTTCTTTTGGATATATACATAGAACTGGGATTGCTGGTTCAAAAGGAGGTTCTATTTTTAATTTTTTTGAGGAAACTGCATACTATTTCCATATGGCTGTACCAACTTGCATTCCCACCAACAGTGCACAAGTGTTCCTTTTTCTCCACAGCCTCACCAACACTTAGTTATTGCTTGTCTTTTTGATAATAACCATTCTAACTGGTGTGAGGTGATATCTCATCGTGGTTTTGATTTGCATTTCCCCGATGATTAGTAATGTTGAGCACCTTTTCACGTACCTGTTGGCCATTTGTATATCTTTTCTTAAAAAATGTCTATTCAGGTATTTTGCCCATTTTTAAATTGGATTATTTGGTGTTTTGCTATTGAGTTGTATGAGTTTCTTATATATTTTGGGTATTAACCCCTTATCAGATATATGGTTTGCAAATGTTTCTCCCATTCCATGGGATGCCTTTTCATTTTGTTGATTGTTTCTTTTGCTGCACAATTTTTAGTTTGATGTAATCTTGATTGTTGATTTTTCCTTTTGTTGTTTTTGGTGCCATATCTAAAAAATCACTGCCAGGACCAACGTCACGGAGCTGTTTCCCTGTTTTCTTTTTTTTTTTTTTTTTAACATTTTATTTTTTCCTTTTTCTCCCCAAAGCCCCCCGGTACATAGTTGTATATTCTTCATTGTGGGTCCTTCTAGCTGTGGCATATGGGACGCTGCCTCAGCGTGGCCTGATGAGCAGTGTCATGTCCGCGCCCAGGATTCGAACCAACGAAACACTGGGCCGCCTGCAGCGGAGGGCGCGAACCCAACCACTCGGCCATGGGGCCAGCCCCTGTTTCCCTGTTTTCTTCTAGGAGCTTTAAAGTTTCAGATCTACGTGTAAGTCTTTAATCTACTTTGAGTTAATTTTTGTGAGTGTCATAAGAGGTCAAAATTCATCATTTTGCATGTGGATATCCAGTTTTCTCAACACCATTTATGAAAGAAACTATACTTTCTTCATTGAGTATTCTTGGCTCCCTTGTCAAATGTTAGTTGACTGTGTAAGCATGGGTTTATTTCCAGGCTCACTATTCTGTTGCATTGGTCTACATGTCTGTTTTTATGCTAGTACCATACAGTGTTGACTAATATAGCTTTGTGATATACTTTGAAATCAGGAAATGAGATGCCTCTAGGTTTGTTCTTGCTCAAGATTTCTTTGGCTATTCGAGGTCTTTCATGGTTTCATACAAATTTTAAGGTTGTTTTTTCTATTTCTGTGAAAAACACCATTGGAATTTTTATAGGAATTGCATTGAAACTATAGATGGTTTTGGGTAGTATGGACACTTAAGTAATATTAATTCATCCAATCTGTGAACATGAGATGTGTTTCCACCTATCTGTGTCTTCTCTAATTTCTTTCATCAATGTTCTATAGTTTTCAATGTACAAGTCTTCCAACTCTCTGGTTAAATTTATTCCTAAGTATTTTATTCTTTTTGTTGCTGTTGGGAGTGGGATTGTTTTCTTAATTTTCTTTTCAGATAGTGTGTTGCGTGTATATAGAATGCAATGGTTTTTATATGTTTTGTATCCTGCACTTCACTGAATTCATTTAACAGTTCTAACAGCTTTTTGTTGAAACTTTAGAGATTTCTACATATTTGATCAAGTCATCTGCAAACAGAGACCATTTTACTTCTTTCTTTCTGATTTGGATGACTTTTATTTGTTTTCTTGTCTAATTGCTCTAGCTAGCACTTCTAGTACTACGTTGAATAGAAGCGGCAAGAGTGGACATTGTTGCCTTGTACTGAATTTTAGAGCAAAAGCTTTCATTTTTTTCCCCATGAATTATGATATTAACTGTTGGATTTTCATACATGGCCTCTTTTGTGTCAAATTCCTTCTATCCTTATTTTGTTGAGAGGTTTTATCATGAATGGATGTTGGATTTTGTCAAATGCTTTTTCTGTGTCTATTGAGATGACCATGTGGTTTTTTCTTTCATTCTGTTAATATGGTGCATCACCTTGATTGATTTGCATATATTAAACTAACCTTGCATCCCAGGGATAAATCCCACTTGATCATGGTGTATGATCTTTTTAATGTGCTGTTGAATTTGGTTTGCTAGGATTTTATTGAGTATTTTTGCATCTATGTTCATCAGGAATAGTGACCTGTAGTTTTCTTTTCTTGTGGTGTCTTTGTCTGGCTTTGGCATCAGGGTGATGCTTGCCTCATAAAATAAGTTTTTAAGTGTCCCTTCTTCTACTTTTTGGAAGAGTTTAAGAATTGGTATTAATTCTTTGTTAAATGTTTGGTAGAATTCACCCACAAAGCTATCTGGTCCTGGACTTTTCTTCCTTGACAGGTTTTTGATTCCTGGTTCAATCTCCTTATTTATTATTGGTCTGTTCAGGCTTTCTATTTCTTCTTGACTCCATTTTGTTAGGTTGTATGTTTCTAGGAATTTATCCATTCTTCTAGGTTATACAACTTGTTGGCATATAATTGCTTGTAATTTTTCCTTACGATTCTTTTTTACTTTTAAGGCATTCATTGTAATGTCTCCTCTTTTATTTCTTCCCAGTTTTTTTCTTGTAATTGATTTCTGGTTTCATAGCTTTGTGGTTGGAAAATATACTTGATATGATTTCAATCTTCTTAAATTTATTGAGGTTTCCCTTGTTTCCCAACACATGGCCTCTCTTTTGAGAAACACAACATAAAAAACTACATAACTCGATGGTAGACCAAAACACACAGGATGAGAAACAAAGGAAATGCAAGAGAGCTGGAAAACAAGTGATACAATGACAGCATTGAGCCCTCATATATCGATAATCACCCTAAAGTAAATGGATTGAATTCTCCAATAAAAAGACACAGAGTGATGAGATGGATTAAAGAATAAGCCCCAACAATATGCTGCCTCCAGGAAACACATCTCAACTCCAATGACAAACACAGGCTCAGAGTGAAGGGATGGAAGACGATACTCCAAGCTAACGGCAAACAAAAGAAAGGAGGTGTTACCATACTTATATCAGAGAAAGCAGACTTCAAGATAAAAAAGACAATGAGAGACAAAGAGGGACAGTACATAATGGTTCAGTTTGCATGCTCTGCTTCAGAAGGCCTACAGTTTGTGGGTTCAGATCCCAGGCATGGACCTAGCACGTCTCATCAAGCCACACTGTGGTGGCATCTCACATAAAATAGAGGAGGATTGACACAGATGTTAGCTCAGTGACAATCTTCCTCAAGCAAAAAGAGGAGGATGGCAACAGATGTTAGCTCAGGGCCAAATTTCCTCATTAAAAAAATTAATTTCTCACTTGTAATAATTAAAAAAAATCTTAACCAACAAGGACCAAAAGGAACTTCTTTAACTCCATAAGGATATGTATCAAAAACTGACAACAATCCTCAGCTTAATAGTGAAACTTTAGAAACATTCCCAATAAAGTCAGGAATGAAGGATGGTGTCTATCACTCTTACTCTTAACATTATACTGTTGGTCCTTTCCAGTGAAATAAGATAAGGAAAATCAATGAGGAGGCAGAAGAATTAGAAAGGAAGAAACAAAATGTTCTTATTTGTGAGTGCCATAAAATATCCCAAAGAATCCACAAACAATTAACATTAATGAGAATTCAGTAAAGTTTCTGGTTATGAGGCTAAAGTGTAACAATCAAAACCATTCTGACACAATAAAAATATAGAACAATTCCATGACTCTCCAAATTTTTCCTGTGCCCATTTGTAGTAAACCGCTCCTCTAACCTCTAGTTCCTGAAAACCACTGATTTGCTGTTTGTATAATTTTTGCTCATTCCCAAAACTCATACAAATGAAATCATATAGCATTTAACCTTTTGAATCTGGCTTCTTTCACTTAGCATAATGCACTTGAAACTCATCCATGTTGTTGCATTAGTTAGTAGTTTATTTATTTTTATTGCTAAGCGGTATTCCACAGTATGATGTACTATAGTTTTTTTTCTATTTACCAGTTAAAGGACATTGGGATGTTTCCAGTTTTTTGCAATTATGAATAAAGCTGCTATAAACATTCATGTACAAGCTTTAGAGTGAACACAAGTTTTCATATCTTTTGGGTAAATTTAGATGTGGGATAGCTGCCAAACTATTTCCAAAAGTGACTGCATCGTTTTTGCATTCTTATCAGCAACAGATGAGAATTCCAGTTGCTCCACATCCTCATCAGCACTTGGTATTGTCAGGTTTTTTTTTTTTTTAATTTTAGCCATTCTCATAGGTATATAGTAGTATCTCATTGTTGTTTTAATTTACATTTTCTTAATGACTAATGATGTTGGGTTGTGGTTTTCTTTTCTTTTAACGTCTTTGATTTTGGTGTTAGGATGATGCTTGCTTTATAGAATGAATTGAAAAGTGTTCCTTCCTCTTGTATTTTCTGGAAGAGATTGGGTAGAATTTGCCTTATTTATTTCTTAAGTGACTGATAGATCTCGCCAGTGAAGCCATCTGGGCCTCGAAGGTTTCTAAATATGAATTCAATTTCTTTAATATATATAAGACAATTCACATTTTCTATTTCTTCTTCTGTGAGCTTTGATAATTCAGGAACTTGTCCATTTCATCTAATCACATTTATGGGCATAAACCTGTTTGTAATATTCCCTTCTTATTTGTTTAATGTCTCAAGGGTCTAAGGTGATGTTTCCTTTTCCATTCCTGATATTGATAATTTGTGTCTTCTTTCTATTCTCCTGGTCAGTCTGGCCAGAAGTTTCTCAGTTTTACTGATCTTTTCACAGAACCAATCTTTGGTTTCATTGATTTCCTCTATTATTTTACTGTTTTCAATTTCATTTCTTATTTTTATGATTGTGTTTTAATGCTTGCTTTGAGTTTAATTTTCTCTCTCTCTCTCTTTTTCTCTTTAAGTTCCTTAGGTGGAAATTTAGATTATTGATTTGAGACTTTATTATTTTCTAATACAAGTATTTAATGATATAAATTTCCCTCTAAAGGTGGTTATAGATGCATCCCACAAATTTTGATTTGTTGTGTTTTATTTTCATTCAATTCAATATTTCTAATTTCCCTTATGACTTTCTCTTGGGCCCACTGATCATTTAGAAGTGTGTTGCTTAATTCCAAATACTGAGAGATTTTTCAGATATATTTCTGTTATTAATTTAAAGTTTAATTCATTTATGTTTGAAGAACATATTTAGCACGATTTCAATTTTTGAAAAATTTGTTAAAGTTTGTTTAATGCCAAGAATATGGTCATTATAGAACACTTAGAAAATTCACATAAGCAAAAACAACATTTAAAAAATCCATATATGTATGGGTATGTGTTTGTGTGTATATATAGACATACACACATTTACAAATGTAGAATGATGCTGTATAGATACTTTGTAATCTACTTTATCTACATAAAGCAGAATAAATTGGTGGGTAAAATATGAGCTCTTAAACCACACTGCTTGGATCCAAATGCGGGTTCACCATTTACTCTGGCAAGGTCCTTAAATTCTCTGTGCCTCAGTTCTTCACGCGTAAAATGGGGATGATGATAACAGCACTTACCTCATAGGGATTGTTAACAGAATTATTTGATTTAGTATAAATAAACTACTTAGAACAGTACCTGGCACCTTGCTAGCGTTACATAAATACTGGCTATTTTCTGTGATTGCTTTCCCCCATCGTGCCTCCAGTGTCAAGATGTACCACTGTTTATTTAGCTCACAGCCTAGCAACAGGCATTTGGATATTTTCAATGTTCATTATTATAAACTCACTGTGATAAAGAGTTTGTTAGGGCACATTCATGATTATTTTCTTCCTTAGTGTGAACTCACAGAAGTGCAATTGCTATCTTGAAGGATAGGCATACTTTTTTAAGTTTTTGATGCCTTACCCAAGTCCCAGAGGTTTTTGGTTTTGTTTTTTAATTCATTTACCAACCCACCGTTACGTAACAAAGTGTACAAATGTGTCATTTTAGAAAGTATTTCCTAAAATCTTCCAAAATAATTCTTGTCGAGGTTTGAGTAGATAAAAGCATTAGAAGACTACTTGATAGGTTAAGTTTCAAAGAGCTACCCAGAGAAAGGAGTTCATCCCAGGACCTCAGAGCATGAACATGCTGCTTTTATAAATGAATCCCAGAAGGACGACAGCAGATGCCAACCAAGAATACAAAGGAGAATGTGCTGCTCCACTGAACAAGCTTTTTAAGTGTATTAATTAAAGTGGGGAATCAATGAGCCGATTAAGAAAAATTGCCCTTTAGGCATTTATAGTTCTTTTAAGTAAGATGTAAATCCATGTGTGTACATGTAGATGATATAGACCTTTTTTTAAGGAAAATGTTTAATAGTATGTAGAGTGACTAGAAATATACGTTTACAAATTTCTCTCTCTATATAATACATGCATATCATAATATATAAACTATATATATACTATATACTAATATATGTATATATAAAATGAACTGGGAAGTGTTTCCTCTTCATATATATATATAAAGAGGGATGTTCTTTCCACCTGTGAATACTTAGCCTCCTGACCTGATGAAAAAGTGCACTTGATTCAAAAGAACAAGAATGGAGGATTTGGGGACAATTTCTTCCATGTTTTAGCACTGAAATCATAAATAGCAGTGTTTAGGGACATGAGGAATATGGTATAAAGAGGACTTCAAAGGTTTATCTTAATATTCTTCTGCGTTAAACCCCATTTTTCCAACATGAATAGCAAATGTTCGAGAAAACTCTGGTCAGCAAGTAAACACAACCAAACGCAAGAATCTCTTAATCTCAGCTAGAAAAGTGTGGCTTGTGAAAGCAGGCCAGACATTCTCACATGTTTAATCAAGCCTTAGAGGTAAACTGCTTTCTCTTACAAATTAAGATTTGCCATAGGATAAATATAAGCCTGGTAAAAGAAGCCATTGTATCTCAAGAAAACTATAGCAAAACAAAAAGGTAGCTCTGTTTTGGGGAAAGAATTGAAGAAATTGTATTTCTTTGCAGTAAACAAACCAATTAATAGAGAACAAGCTGATCTATTTCAAGGATGCATAGATCCAGAAAACTGGAAAAATTAGGTGCACAAAGTTTTGTTCATTAAAAAAGCTCTCTTTAGGGGCCGGCCCCGTGGCTGAGTGGTTAAGGTCACACGCTCTGCTTCGGTGGCCCAGGGCTTCACTGATTCGGATCCTGGGCGTGGACATGGCACTGCTCATCAGGCCGTGTTGAGGCGGCGTCCCACATGCCACAAGTAGAAGGACCCACAACTGAAAATACACAACTATGTCCCAGGGGGCTTTGGTGAGAAAAAGGAAAAATAAAATCTTTAAAAAAGAAAAAGCTCTCTTTAAAAATAATTACAAATTCTTCTAAAATATAATCTATACCCCAAAGTTAACTTTTCTTTGAGTCCAGAGTATGTGAGATTTTTACGTAAAATGAAAGGTTCAATTGCACAGAATAAAAAATTTAGTATATCTTCAATATTTCAGACATGTGAAGAAGACCAAATATGCCACAGCCACCAAGAGACAGAGCTGTGTCCATGAACTTGATGAGACTATGGTCTGTCTGGAGAACAGAATGCTTAATAGAAAATTGCTATCAGACCTGAGCCTGTTCTGTTCATTTTACTTCCTTCTATTTTAAGTAATAATAATAATTCTGTTACCAGTTGTGACTGGATATGTCCTCCCATAAGACAGGTCCTCAAGTGAAAATTCATACAACTTTTTGGCATCTTTAATTTAGTCAAATAAAAGATCTCATTCTACAAGTTGGTAATGATAGTTTATCAAAATGTTTGCTCTGTGCCTCTTTCATAAGTATGCACATTAACAGCAATAGTGAAAAATATAATGTCGGGCCAGCCCCGGTGGCCTAGTGGTTAAGTTCAGCGTACTCCACTTCGGCAGCCCAGGTTCAGTTCCTGAGCACGGACCTACACCTCTCTGTCAGGCCATGCTGTGCTGGTGGCCCACATACTAAAAAATAGGGGTAGATTGGCACGGATGTTAGCTCAGGGTGAATCTTGCTCAACAAAAAAAGAAAAAAAATATATATATATATACATACACACACACACATACATACACATATAATGTCAACTCCTCATCTAATTTAAACAACTTAAGACTGAGACATTTCAAAACTCATTTGCTCTAGACCAGCAAAGTCCAGCGCCAGTAGAACATTTTCTCCTTTCAAAGAGCTTTTCTATTATTAATCACTTTATCTGCACAACGTTCCGGCTGATTCAGTCTAATCCCCACTTTATGGATGAGTACATTTGGGCACATGAGATGCAAGTAATATGCTGTATGCAATGAAGGCAGTGGACAGTGGCCACAACCAATGAGGAGGAGGATTTTCTGAGTCCTAATCCTACATTTTCTTTGGGTTGTTGGGATACATTGTCTTTACTTTTACAAACTGCACACGCACATACGCACATATTTTTCATATCAAGCTACACTTTATATCAGCCTTGCACACACACATACAGAACAAACCAACAGCCGTTCTGTTGAGGCAGATGCCACATCAAAGTAAAAGGAAACTAGAAATTTGGAGTCAAGTAGACAGATTTAAATCCTGGTTTTGCCACCCACCACTTCTATAACCCTCTCCGAGGTTACTTTCCTCATCCGTAAAATGAAGCTAATAGTATCATCTTCACAGAGAGGAAATGAGATAGAGCAAGTGTGAGCATCGTAACTGGCACATAATAGATGCTTAAATATCTGTTCCCTTCTTCTTTTCGCCATCTCATTAGAAAAGACAGTAGGTGGCAAATTATGTTAAACGAGTGTCCTTTGCCCCTTACCCTGAATAAGCGACAAACAGCGCACAGCCCAGGACAGGGCTAAGTTGCTGTGTGCAATGCTCAGAAAAACTGCTCACAAGTGGCCAAATAGACAGACGTGAGTAATTCCTTTGTCCCTTTCATTACCTATTCTGTCCAAAGGGCTAATGGTGGTGGCAATTGCCAGCAGGCGGGCAGTGGGCGAGGTGAGCCATTAGGACAGGACTAACACAATACCAGATAATTACTTCTCATATAATTAGGGGCTGAATCTGTGCACAACTCCCTCCTTAAACATTTTTCTCTCTCATGAATGTTAAATTTAGCTCTTGCTCCTTTTTATTTATTAGTATTAGCCTCAAAAACTACTCAGGAAATTCTCTGCCATTCATTCCAAAGAGAATTGCTCTAAGAAGCTGGAAATATCACGATGTGTTTTCAAATGACTTGCATACTGTTTCAGTATTCCTTATGGTGACTCTTTGCCAGGTTGTTAACAGGTACCTTAAAGGGTTCATTCTCTCCTTCAAAAGAACAGGCTATGTCTTGTTCTCTGGATAAGCAAATGTGGGCATGATGCACTGAGCCACAGATTCCCAAAGATCCTTGAGGTTCCTTGCTGGAACTTTCCACTGCTGCAACCCCAGTTTCAAACACTAGGACCCTGATTCCCAAATATTTCCCCTCACCTTTTCTCCAGCACACTGGACTTAGAAATAGAGAGCTCGAAACTTTCCTTTCTTTTGATGTGAAGAGATGTAGGGATCCAAAATTTCCTTGCATGACCTTGAACAAGTGTTTTAACTTTTCGGGATCACAAAGAGGTTGGTAGCAAGTTTGGCATCTCGACCAAACTCATGGTTTCCTACGTGGGAAGACAGTCTGGCCTACAGGAACCTCTCAACTGGGAGTTAGAAGGCCTGGTTCCAGTCCTGGTTCTGATGACATGTGTGCGGGACCTTGACTCCAATGGCTTCAGCCTTTCCATTTATACAATCAGAGTCAATGACTAGATCAGGGGTTCTGATGAAAGCTGGACTGTCGCTCCAGAAAAGTGCTCATAAGTCACAAAAATTGGCACAAAATATCAGAGCTTCCCTGACCCCCAGGGCTGGATGGGCCTCCCTCCTTGAGGACTCTGGCTACTGTTCTTATGTATCCTGACAAGACACAGTAGGACTCACCTCCCTGACAAGAAGAGGTGTCGCCTCACCCTCTGGCTCCTGTTGCTCTGGTGGCAGGAGACAAGGAAGAATGGATTAAGAAGAAAGAAGCATGAGAGGGCCAAGGTGAGGTGGGAGGACCATATCAGTAGCGAGATGTGCTCTCGCTACAAAAACATAGGCCTCCGTGCAAAGAAAGAGCTCGCTTCTGCAGCTCTCGGTGCACTTATATAGAAAGTCAGCCAAACTGTCTCATCTATTGCAGATGTTACATGCATGAGAGAGACAGCCTGCCCTGTAGTCACTCCCTACCTAGGGATACTCTGGCAGAAACTCACTCTGCACACAAATTCCCCAGTAGGGCTTCCTGCAGTAGTTTGAAGAGCCAGTGCCTCATCCCAGTGAGAGCTAGACATCAGTGGCCTCTGCAGTAGCAATAGAAGGTCACCAGCAGTACCTCAGCAGCACAGGGAAGAAGGATAAAGGATAAAGAATAAGGTATAGTTCTGCGCTGCCTACTAATTAGGCAATATTACCTAATACCTAGCTCGTCAAATTATTCTGAGAATTAAATGAATTAACATATGTAAAGGTCTTTGAAGACTGTTTGCTAATAAATGTTTGCTATTAGCGCCAAAAAACTAATTGACAAAGAAAAAAAACTACTGGAATTCAACCCAACAGTACACACATATGGAATCACAGAAATAGCTTTTACTCAATAATGGGATAAAAAACGCCAGGAACTAGAAGATATGCTAAGTCCTTAATTCACTTATTTACCATAGTAAGAAATACTAATCCTAATGCCTAAACAGTTATTATTATAAAACCTAGCACTAGTTATATACTGTCTGTGCTGGTTCTCTGTTTGACCTCACCCCACCCAGATACATTCTCTGCCTTTCTCTGCTCTACGCTGGTATCCTGGAACGCTGACCTCCACCCACTCTATCACGTGGTCTGCCTCACTAGCTGACGCCTGGCTGGGTCTGGACATGGGAGCCTCCAGCAAGAGACGGAAAGAGCTGTTCTTCCATGGCTACAGCTCTTGTTGGCGGTCCCACTGCCAAGACCCGGGCTCTCTCAGGGTTTGGGTAACACCATTCCGTCCCTCTGCCCCTTCAGGCCAAGGAGTCACAAGAGTTTTCCACTCTGACCAGACTCTGGAGAGTTCACCATCCCTTGCTGGTCCCCTTAATGCTGTCTACACCTCTGAAAATAGCCTGTTACACCCTCTTATGTTCAATAGTTTCAAAGTAGCGTTTGTTCGCTACTGAGACACTAAATGAAACACTGTCTTGTTTTCTTATCTAGATGCTTCCTTGAAGTCAGTCTTTTCTCCCCAACTAGAAGTTAGCAGAGTTGCCTTCGAGTCCTTCCATGCTTCATCTTTTCCACCTCACCCGCCTCTCCCACCTCAAACACAATGAGCAATGTACTCAAGGCACAAAAATATGGCTGGCACGTCTAGTGATCCATTCCATTCCACATTTCCCCCAAATGAAGACACTAACTAAAGAAATCATCTCTAAAACTTGATGTGCCTGTTGCAATGTGTCTTTGTGCTTCACCACTGAGATGTTCTAGATAGATTAGACCAATGGTTCTCAACTGCAATGTCAGCTTCAATAGAATGCTGAATCAACTGTGAATTCTGCCACAATCATCAGTTACTAATAATAACAGTATTCACATGTTATAGACATTATGTCTATGTCTATCTGCATAAAAAATTTAGAACAGATTCAAGTTTTTGTCAAAAATAATATCACTGTCCTAGCATAAATACTAGTTTTCTCTTTAAAAAGAGAGAAGAAAAAGAATGGAATTACTAAGAGGGCAATGAAAATCTTACAGGAAAAAGCTAAGAATCTTATTTCCAAAGCTGGAAGTGTTTATGAGAGTGTCATTTATTCATTAAAACACATTTTTAAAGTCTGCCATGTGGCAGGCCCTGTGCCAAGCAGTAAACAAGTAAACAAGACAGAAATGGTCTCTACCTTCAAGGAGCTTACAGTGTGACGGTAAAGATAGTATTGACTAAGTTCATAAGAATGATGAGTGTCATGAAAAAGAGATTCGGATGCTATTTGAGCATATGACAGGGAACTCAACTTACCCTGGGTAGTCAAGGAAGGCTTCTTTGAGGAAGCAAAGTTTAAGCTGAGTCCTGAAAGACTGGCGTTGCCTAGATGAGAGAGTGAGAGAAAGATGGAACAGAATGTGCAAAGACCAAGAGATGGGAAGGAAGGTCACATATTTATGGGAGTTGAAATAGACCAGTGCGACTATAGTAGAAAGAGCAGAAGATGAGATGTAGAAGTGGGTCGCATAACGTGGATTTTATCTTAAGGCCAAGAGGAAGCTATTGAGGGGCTTTAAGAAGGAGAGAGTCATCTCCAGATTTTGAAAAGATCTCTCTAGCTGCAGCAGCAATGCTAGAGCAATAAGGGTAGGAATGGAGGGGAAGAGACTGGTTTGGAGGCTAGTGTATTTAGTCCAGGCCAAAGATGACACTGGTTTGAACCAAGAGAGCAGCGGTGACGGAGAGAAGTAGTTGGATTCAAAAAGTATTGAGAAAAACAATGAGTAAGACTTGGAAATCGGTGAGAAGTGGAGAATGAAGGAGAAGGTAAGACTTTTGACAACTCTCAGTTTTCTCGTTCTGGAGTTGGATGGATGATGATGCCACTTCTCAGATAAGGGAACACAAGATAAAGACAAGGCTGGGGGTATGAGAACCTCGCCCACCAGATTAGATGAAGAAAACTGGCTAAGAACCACTGAATTAAACTATCGATTGAATCGTATGAAATGGTCAATATGAGGCTATTTTTGATGTACAAAAATGAGAATTTAATTTGGTCCAGCCTAATAGCAGCAACACTGGTACAAAAGCCTCTCTTTCAGAATTAACATAATGTTTAAGGAACTACTATGAGCCTTTCTTCAAGACTAGGTCAGGAATGTCTATAACCATAGTCAAGAAGAAGCCATAGAAGGGAGGCACAGAGGTACATGCAGACATCAACATAGGCTTAAATCAAGGTATGAAAAGGCACCGACTCATCAAAGCCAAGGAAAGAAAATTAAGCTGTATGCAGCACGACTATAAGATCAAATAAATCCAATGTACCCCAGAGCTATTTTAGGATTATTGGAAAACACTTATCTAATTAACTTAGAGCCTGCAGTGAAGTTAGAGTTTAAAAACTCGTTCACACTTATTCTCCATAATACTGGGAAAAGCAGGCAAGAAATGTCTGTGTTTGTTTCTAATTTTAAACGAGACTCCAGGTTTCTCGCTCTGGAGTTCACTTAGAGAAACAGGTACACAGCACAGCATATGGACGTTCCACCCTAGATCTTGGATCAATGTCAACGGTCTCTACCGTAGATTGAAGGCGCAGCTCTTCTTTCATATCTGGAGTGTGAAAGCCCCGTAAAGGACAATAAGGTGTATTAACCAGGGCCTAGCATTCCTCACTGCACTTTCTGAGAGGAATATGCCTCCTCCTCAGGCTGTGTCCTCTGCTACTGGCTGCCAAGGTTCTGAGCCCATTTATCTTAAAGCGAAATCATGACTGTAACAGGAGGTGGCATCAACTGTCTGCACACTATGAGATTATTTTCACGGAGCACAGCTTGACCCTGAAGGTCACTTCCAATTAGCGATTCACTTCACCTTGTTTCTGCCTGGTGTTACGGTATTACTCATGATTAAGTAGGGGACAGAGAAATATGCAGCTAGTGACAGGCAGAACTGCAACTTTACAAGACTCGAATCTAATACACCAGCTCCTAGCTCAAGTTAATATTAGCCTAGAGTAGGTTTTTCAAGGTTGAAAAATATCAATATCAATTGATATTAACAAGCTGATTCCTTACACACAATATTTTCCATGAGAAGTCTCGATACCCGGTTTGTAACGGTACCTGGCTGTCATCTTCATGTCCCCCCAACCCTGGAGCAGGGGAGAGGGGAATTTACCCCCATTTTAATGACCTTCTTTGCTCATTTTATTTCTGAACCGCTTTAACAAATAGCATTTTTTCAAAAAAAGGTAGGAGAGGAGTATTTTTAATTTCTATGACATTTGTTAGTTTCTCTCAAAAAAACAATTGCATATTTATATACCATAATTTTAAAAAATTTTTAAATAATTTTAATAATTTTTAAAAATTTTATAGACATGTCTGTGGCTAGTTCGTTGTGGTTGGTTAGAGCAGTAATTCCCACCTTTGGGGAGTTTCAAAACTAACAGCTTTTGGTTTGATTTTATACTTCCTATCACCTCCACCTTCTCAGGGATGGCACAGACACATTTTCATATAAATGATCTAAGCCAAAAACCCAGAAAATATCCAGAATGCCTTCTTTTCCTTTGCCCAATCCTCCTCCCAGATTCAATGAAGTCACCAGATTCTGCTCCTTCTCCCTCTTAAGTATCTTTCTAATCTCTCCTCTCTGTTCCATCTTCAAAGCTGCTACCTTGATTTAAGTTTAAAATCTATAACCTGTACAACTGCCAGAACCTCCCCACTCTGTCCCCTGTTTTTGATGATCTCCCCACTTTAAGCAACCCCCAATACATCCAGCATAACCTTTCTAAACACACAGACCTGGTCATTTCCTTCCTGTTACAACCCTTCAGTGATGCTCACTCCGTTGCCTGTAGAATAAAGTTCACAGCCCTTGGCTTGATGCGCAACGCCATCCATCTCATGGCTCTTTCCTCCCTTTCCAGCCTTTCCCCGCTTCCCCATCTGCACTCTCTCTAAGCACCAGCCATGACCAAGTATTTCTAGGTTCCTGAATATGCTCTATACTGGTTCACACCTTTATACCATCATACATTTTGTTCTTTCTACATAGGAATCTCTGTTGCCAAGTTAAATTTTTCCTCTTTTGTGCCAGCATCAAACTAGGTAGATACTCTATTTTTGCATTTATCACACTATATAGTAATTCCGTTTCTGTGGCTGCCTTCCTTTGTAGAACCTAAGAAGGGCAGGGAGGTTTGCTTATTCAGTCCAACTTTGATGGTGCCTGACCTATGGTACGTGCTCAATAAATGTAGGGATGAGCTGTTAAATGGCATTTGCCTAACTTTTTAAGAATTAAAATAATAAACGTTATTCTACTATAAGAATATAGGAAATTGTTTCAAGTACATTTTACAAATAAATTGTAAGATGTTGCCCAATCTTCACTGAACTGTAGCCCCACTACTCTACCCCCCGGTAAGGGGTCTGCTTCTCTCTGCTCAAAAGCCACAATCCCTGATTCCCAATCATACAAATGTTTCTACAAAGGATGACTAGGCACAAATGTATCACCTAGAGAGAAAAAGTTTCACGTAACATACCTAACATAAGGACCGTAGCAGCATCTTTATATATAAGACATGACATTTGGGGATATAAACTTAGCATCCAAGAGGAGGACTACCTACTCCGAGTCAAGAAGCAACTTGACAACTTTTCTTTATACAAAACTAGATTAGTTTTCTAAATATCAGTATTCTTTGACTTATCTCAAAAGAAGGAGTTCCCCCAAAATCGCTCAGGTCATAGACCTGACACAACCACAAGGTAAACCAGAAATTACAAGAGTTTCGCCTCAAAACACAATAACAAATAAAAGTCCCAGGCCTGAGTAATGTTTTAATTTATTATTTACTCTTTTAAGATGTTCCGCCAGACCAGCTAAAATGTGTTTCCCCACTGAGAGTGTTAAAAATAAACTATAAACTCAGGAACGCTGTGAATCCAGTCCCTGCATAGAATGAAACCATTGTATTTGTTGACTTTGCCTACAAGTAAAATCACACAGCCTCTGTTTAGTTTAATTAACCAAGGATATAAATTGCCCTGAAGTGTTTGTTTTTCTTACTGTCTATAAATAAGATGACCTACCAAGAAAGAATACAAAGATATTGCCTGCCCGTGTGCATTTACTCATTCAGCAAACATCAAAGGAAAGCCTTGCTAGGCCCTGAGGCTACTGAGATGAATAATTCAGTCCTCTCCTTTGAGAGGCTCCAGCTTGGTAGGGCTATGACACCTACTCAGGTAATTGTGAAACCACGTGGGAGGTTAGTGATAGAGATGTGCACAGGGTTGGTGCAAGACCAGAAGATCTAACCCCCAGGCGGCTGAGTAGAAGAACAGACACACATATTTGAGACTTCAGGGACTAAGAACAGGCATGTTAGAAGTGAATGCGTAGTGAGACGTCAGGAAGGGAAAGATGAGGGAGTTCACAGCTCCCACGCTCAGTTCTCTCAGTCGTGGAGGGTTCTAGCTCACCGCTGGGAGAGGGGATCAAGTATTGAGCTGCGGGATCTCTTCTGACAGTAGCGACGACGCGCAATCACTGCATAGAGGAATAGGAAAGGGAGCCATGGAGTGGCTCTGAGGGCTCAGCGAGGGGACCGAATATGCAGATAAACCCGTCTGCAGGGCTGTAGGTGAGGAAAAGGCAACCAGCCACAGGCTCCAGGTTGGGGTTTTGTAGAAGAATGCAAGAGGAGTCACAGGGGCTGGTGAGAAATCAGTGTAGACGGCTGACCACAGGCTAGATGGGAAAGGAATTTCACTCAGCAAGGTAATCTTCACACAGGATCGCACGTCCCTGTTTGCCCAGGACCATGCTGATGTAATTATTGTAGTGTCTGCTTTCACTTGCTTAAGAATCCCTGTTGTATAATAAATTTTCTGGTCCGTAATGATGACCTGGAAGAAATAATATGGGAATGAGTCTCTATGAGGTTAAAGGAATGGTGTGTTGTGTCGGAAGAGAGTAATGAAGGAGTTATGATTCAAGAAAGGAGGGGTTCCTGAGAATGAGAAGAGAAAGGGTGTGGTCCCGGGAGTGAGCAGCTGTGATGGCACAGAGAGGACAGTCTCTAGAGTTAAGGTAGCCCAGGAAATACGAAGCTAACTGGTTGGATGGGTCATTCTCATGGCCGCTGAGATCAGCGTCTGACACTTAGCAGATGTTCAATAAATGTCTGAGGATACGGCAGAATTGAAGCGGGAAGGGAGACTAGCAATCAGGTCCCAACGTTACAGACAATAGGGATTTGGCCAGAAGAGGAGAGACAGAAATGAAGAGGAGTTTGAGGTGGCGTAGACGTGCGCCTGAGATGCAGTATAAAAATGTACTTTTAACAAAGGGAGGAAGAGTAACGATCAGACAGCAGTCAGAGGCAAGCCGGCAGTTTGTGGGGTGTGGGAGCATAAGAGGACTCTATAGTGCGAGCTGCAGAAGACGCGCTGTCTGCAGGTGAGAGGAACGGCGAGCAGCACGGGGACGGCCTCCACGCCTTGTGGAGAGCGCAGCGAAGACCCCGTTAGGGGAGAGGCGTGGGCTCTCTCAATGTACGGAACCGACTGAGGTCAAAATAGGTCCGGAGACGGAACTCCAACCATGAAAGGAAGTTTGAGGGTACCAGGTAATTTCTCACATATCATTTTTTTCCTTGTCTCCTAACCTATACTTGGAAGGGTTGGGATAAGGAGACAAAGATGATTCCCTACTTTAACCTTTCTGGGCTAAAGTGTTCCTTTATGCTACTGTGCATTGTTACTTAACAGTTACTGGAAAAAAGACTGATGACTGTAAACCAGTCATTTCCACTTCCCACGTGTGTATCTTAAAAAGCAGTTTCTCTAAGTCGTTTGGGGAGAGAACGGCAGCTTGTCCCAACGTGTCTCTCCCCATCTGTGTGGAGCACAGACGCCACCTCAACAAATAATCACCCACAGATTACTGTGGAGTCCCTGAAAATCTACAGCATACTAGATATTTTCAAAATATTTATCCTTTAATATGGCAAATTAAATTTTCATCAGCAAGTACAAAGAAGGCAAAACTCAAAATGTTTTAACTTAATGAAAAGAACTTCATCAAATTCGACATTTTTAGAAAAATTTGAAATTGCATTCCTCTGCCCTTACATCACAGTTTGAGGTGGGGTGCAGAACAAACAATGGGAGAATGCGGGACTGATTGACTCAGGGGAAAAGGGAGAGACTGTAAAAGGAGTTGGAGAAAGGCTCCTCCTAAAACCCATTCCAGTGAAACAGACCCTGGACCCCGCCCCCCCCCCAACCCCTGCCCCGCATGCCACGCCGGCCCAGCGGCTGGGAGCCCTGATGCGCCTTGAGCACACAGCTCGAGTCTCGGGACAAAAAAGGCCCTGTCCATGCGGGACTGACTTAAGTGTTTCCATCTTTTCAAGTGCTGCTTGGGGTGGTGGTCCTCGGGCCCAGGACTCCAGAGGCTCATCTCATCAGCCGTCTACGTGTTTCCATGATTTTTCTTTGGGGCAACCACAGTCTAAATATCAGACAAGATAACGGAAATATTGTAATGGATGTCCCCAACTGTATAGAAATAAGGAAGGTGACTTTTATTTTGGTTTGTTCTCATGAAACACTCTTCTGGGTGCATAATTTAAACTTAATAAAAACACCTCTGTCTGAGCTAGGGGCAACCCTGAAAAATGGTAGCAATATGAGCGTGCATTATTTTATTTCTCCCTGTTTCATTATTTAGATCCACATGCTTCTGCAGTGGCAGCTATCTATATTTATCTCATAAATCTGTCAAAAAACATTGCAGCTGCAGCTATGAGTTTAGCCAACCGATACATATAAGACACCAGTACCCTTTTAAAAGGATTTTAAATTTCAGATCAAAATATCATCTTGCACGGTGAAAGACACAGAGCTTTTGGGAATGCAGCTGGTGCTGGGGCAGTGGCGACAGTCAGCTGTGGAATGCTAAGAAAGTATATTGTTTAAATTAAAGCAGAGTGGGAGATGCCTCTTGAGAAGGGACGTTTTCTCTCTTAGATTCATAGAAGGGGAGACACACAAGACAGAAGAGAACATTTAGTGCAACCTCTTAATTTTACTGAGGAAAGGATGACAACCCAGAGTTTTGGGCCTGTTCAAAGACTCAGAAGCAGAGCCCGGAGATCTAAAAACCAGAATCCCCAGGAGAGGGGTCACACGACCTTACACAGCCTCTTCTCTAATAAATGGGCACCATGTCGTGCCGTCGTGTCTGGAGATAACACAGAAGGGGTTTCTGCTAAACACTCCAGGACGATCGTGAACACCACTCAGTTTTTGACCAGCCAGCATTATTTCCTCAAGTACTCTGACTTCTTGTGTGAAATCACCTTTCTTACTGAGAGATGTCTTGGTGGGAGGGTCAGTCCAGACACCTGCCCCTCCACTGTGGAGGCTAAAGCAGACTCTGGAGTTTCTTCGGCTAGAGCCTTTTCCTCCCACGCCACAGCAGCCCGGGGCTGACATGAGACGGGGTCCGTTGGTTCCAGCAGCCAACCCAGGCAAGACTGTCAGGTGATCAGTTCGTGCTCCTGAGACTCAATACCTATCTTTCCTAAGTCTGTGATTTGAGCACTGCCTTCAATCCAGGGAATTTCCTGTATCTTTGCAACAAAATCTCATTTATTTCAAGTTAGAGTCAGAGTTGGTTTCTGTTACTTATAACCTGAAACCTCTAAGAAGAAAAGAATGCAGAAGTCCAAGAGATAATGAGTCTAATTCTGAAACTGGAAACATACATCGAAGGCACTTCTCTAATTAAACATTCTTACTTGTGGCAAAAGCAGAGCAAAGCTACAAGTCTGCTGAGATTTGGGTTTAAAGAGCTGATAAAGTTTTGATGTCATACTGGTATTATCTCAGGGTTAAAATCATTGAACCTAGAGCCTTTTAGGAGAATAGAGAAAGTTTCAATCCAAGATAAAATTTAAGATGAGTTATGAAGCAGCAACACACACAAGCCTGAAGCTAAGAGCAGGCTTATATTAAAATTTAAGAGGTAACAGTAAGATCAGTGTGAAAGGCATTGTCTATATCTAAATGTTTATTTTTCAAATCTTTATATTTATTTAAATTCAGTGTTGTTTCATAACATTAAATTTTCACGTTTGAGTTTTATTTTTTGAAAAATAACACAGAGTGGACAAAGTGGTAAAATGAGGAAGAAAAAATCATTCTCAGGCAAAAAATCACCTCTATCTATATGCTCAGGCCTAACTATGGCCACTATTGAAGCATGATCGCCCCCTTGTGGTGGTATCCTTTAATTGCAGGTTTCATTTCTCATACTAAACTCTTTGAAAGGCTGACGCTACAACCACAGTATAATAAAGAGGCAGTAAAGTTATGATTTATATGTGAATTAGAAAAGAAAATTATTTCATATTAGAGGAAAAGCTTTTTAGTTCCGAAATACTGCGGGAGTGAAAATTCTGGTTGTGGTAATTAAGGCAAGGTAAATGTTCTTGTGACACCCTCATTGCTCTGTGTGTCATATTCTTCATCCTAAGATTTATAAATCAATATGTTGAGCCAACAGCTCTGTGGAAACCAGCAGCTGAGTCCTCCAACTGTAGGAACCAGGCAGATGGCACTACAGATAGAGTTAAAGAGCTTCTGTCAGAGTAACAGGTTTTACAAGTTGGGATGAAGAAAACCCAGGCTGAGCTAAATGGGGTTAGCGGAATGCAATAAAGAATCCTCTTATCTTAGTTGGAAGGAAAATCTATCCACAAAGAGTCATCCAGAAAATCCTACATCAGAAAATTCATGCAAGCAGATAAAAGCCAACACTCATTTCTAACACCATAAAAACCATTTTTACAGACTGCACGGAAAATAAAAAATTTATTTCAAAATCCACATTACATTTTGAAAACAAGCTATCTGTTGTTTGTATGAAAAGTGCTTAAGTTTTTAAAGAAAAGGCTATGAAGTGAACTTCAGAACCAAAGGTGACAGGAAGGGCATTGATTGATGTATAAATATGTAAATATGAAAAAGACTCAGCCTCCAGATTCCTAGAACATAGATAATTTGACTCCAGAAATTGCTAACATCAGGAGCCACGCTGCTTTGGCTTTGCTACTGTTTAGCTTGGGTCTCAGTCCAATTGACATGTTATAGGTTTGTGTAGGCAATGTCAGAAATCCTAGCTCTTCAACCTACTGATTTGGAAAGATGCGCTTTGAAAATGAAAGTTTTATATTCAGAAGTCAAGACAGAAATCTGACTATGGATTTTTAAAAATACATTTCTGCTATATCATTGCAATGAACTTTCAAGTACCTTTTAAGACGCTTCGGTGATTATCAGTTCCATAGCCTAGGATGTGGACAACAATCTCAATATGTAATAAAGGGAAATACTGTTAATTTTCCAAAAGAACTGCTTAGCTTCACTCTATTCCATGGTTATCACCCCTATTTTGAAATCCAGCTAGCTACTTTTAGAATCGAAAAACAGGAGAGATCATTATCTAATCAACCAGATCCCCACTCAATTCAAGACCCTGTTAGCATATATCCTTCTACAGTATAAGGAAAGTCTTTCTAGTCACCATAAGAATCATTAAAATCCAAGAAAGTTGCCCTATGAAGCAGTGGGTGCCCCATCTCTGGGAAGGTTGCCATATAGGCTGGCATTCTGCACTTAACATCATGGTATAGTGGGAAGAGTGTGTGCTTGGGGAGCACACAGACCTGAGTTTGAATGCTGGCTTTGCCACTTGGTAGTTGTGCCTCCTCTCTGAGTCTCGCCCTTCCATCACAGGGTTGCTGTCAGGATCCAGTGAGGTGACACAAATACAATGTCAAGCACACAGGAGATACTTAATAGATATCTCTCTCTTTCAGCTCCTTTTTCTCCCAAAATAAGTTGTGCGTAATAACAGAAAAAACACACACATAAAGATACAAAAGTATTTTACTAAATGAAGTCACACACTTGTATAATTTTTCAGTCACTGTCTTATTATGGGAGAACATTTACTGAAATATTAAATTGGTAGAGTTTTTCTCATGGCTAGACTTCTCCCGAGATGATCCACATGTAAAAAGGAGTGGAGAAGATAGTGACTTCATATCAGTATGTTAAGCTGGGACAACACAGGGCAAATCACTCTAGACATTTATAGCAATAAGAACTAAATCACTTGTTTTTCTTCAGTCACATTCCTATGCTATAGATAAAATATCAGATTTGGAAAAAGAAAAGTTTTCTTTTTCCAAATCTGATAGAAAGGAAGAGAACCCCACTAGAAAGAAATGGAAAAAATTCCCAAAGAGATAAATTCTTAATTATTCTTTCTTTCACTATCTTAATATCCAGCTTCAATGGTATAATATTTCAAATTGACTCACACTTCGTTTCAATGCCTATGAGCCATTAGTATAAAATAAGTTATTAGGCCTGGCATAGTGGTTAAGTTTGTGCACTCTGCTCCAGTTGCCCAGGGATCCGGGGTTCAGATCTTGGGCACAGACCTACACACTGCTCATCAAGCCATGCTGTGGCAGTTTCCCACATACAAAATAAAAGAAGATTGGTATGGAAAAAAAAAAAGAAGATTGGCAACAGATGTTAGCTCAGGGCCAATCTTCCTCACCAAAAATAAATTAACACTAAGTCCTTGTGTAGTCTTGTGCCCAGAATCAGCATCTCTCTGAGAAATGGCTGGCTCTCTCTGCCTTCCAATACTTTCTCCCAATGAGGAAAATTTCTAACAGCTATGTAAGGTATCATTATTATTCCATATGAAACCAATGGTTTTTTTTAGAAAAAGGACTCTTTCCTAGAAATGTCTGCCATATGACAAGTACTGACATCTGCGGCATATATGATACAACGTGCTGGGGCACTTGGGAGTCTCTCTGGATTTGATTTCTCATCTATGGTGCATAGGGCTTTGGTGACGTTATTGTAGATGTTTTTCTTCTTAAATATTGTGCTCTCTCTCCCTCTTTTCAAAGACATCCTTAGCCTGTACTGTATAACAAATCAGCCCCAAATTTGTCAGCTTACAACAACAATGCATTATGTTGTCTCATGATTCTGAGGTTAGCCAGGCAGTTCCTCTGCTGGTTTCACCTGAGCTCACACATGCAGCTGCCTTCAGCGGGGGAGCTTGAGGGGCAGAAGGTTCAAGATGGCCTCGGTATGTCCAGCAGTTGATGCTGACTGCTGGCCGGGGTGCCTCAATTCTCCTCCGCTTCGCTTCTCATCCTCCAGGAGGCCGGCCTGGCATTCCTCCAGGATGGTCTCAGGGCAGGTCTTTGTCCTCAGGTCTAAAGTAGAAAGCGCAAGGCCTCTGAAGTCCTTGGAAGTTGTTTAACATTAATACCATTGTATTCTGTTGATCAAAGTAAGTCAAAACTTCAGCCCTTCTTCAAGAGATGGGGAAATAGACTCCACCTCTCAATGTGAGAAGCAGGAAAGTCACATTGCGGAAAAGTTGAGGAAGAAATGTTACAGCCATCTTTGAAAACAATCAGCCATGGAAGATTCTAAACAATGGTATCAAATTAATTGTCCTGCCTTTTCTCAGAACTAAGCTTGCCTCTAAAACTCAGGCACGGCACGATGCCTCTGGCTGTGATCTCCTGAGAGTCAGAATCGAAGCCTTTGCTTAGAACTGCAACACATCTCTCAGAGCTCCGGCTGCATTAATAAGCCTTGTATCCCCACCTGCAAGCAGAAGTTTGAGGAAGAAAAAAAAAGGGCTAGTTGTTTTTCACAGTAACAATTTTTTTTCCAAATGAGAAAATGATGTAGAAAAAAAAAGTTCAATTGTTTATAATACGAACAGCTGCTGTGCTCAGAGTCTATGCAGTAAAATCTTTGAGATTCGCAGCTGGAGAACTTGAGATGACTCAGTGGCCATCGTGCATCCCCATGATGTCGCAGTGACCACAGAGCAGCCTGCTTCACCTTCAGCTCGCCGCGACAAAACCCAAGGGGCAAATGAGCAGCAGCAAGTGGGGGCGTCATGCCTGGACTGGTACCTAGAAACCTGGGGCTCTGACCTCTCCAATCGCTAGTTGTTACCTGACCATGAACATGACTCGTGTCCCTCTCTGTGTGACAATATTGCAATTGCCCACAGGATATGCAGAAAGCATTTTAGATGTCTCGGATGAGATAAAATGGAAAAATATCTGAATATGATTTTCCCCAAAATTTTGGCAACTGCTAATCAGTGGGACATTTTAAGAAATCGGAGTCCAATGGGGATTTGCCCTAAGTTCTAAAACATTTATTTCATTTGGAAAAAATATTATCATCAAGTTATTCAGAGCTTTGAGAGCCGAAATTTAGTTCTGTAGTCACTGTACTAAGTTATAATCAGAAACACTACAATTCAATGATTAGTATCGTCTTAAAAGATTTTATGGAAGATATTTTGAAGTGTCAGATGCTCACTTGCTGTTTTTCGTAGTCTGTGAATTAGATTCACATTTTGCGTGAGTAAAAGATAGAGGAAGATGACATCTGTGTGAGTGTGAGAGAGAGAGGAGCCCTAGAAGAACACTTCCATCTAACGTCCAAAGAATATGTGCTTCTGTTGACTGTCCGGCTGTCAGTCTTCCAAACTGGCTACAGTCAGTGATTAGCAATACCTGGGACGATATGTCACAGCGGTCGATTGCTTTTCCTCCAACCTATTCCCTATTCTGCACCTGCTCGCGGATTCCTCATTTTATTTTCTTCCTCCTTTTCTGGGGTTAACTGATGATTGACATTTCATTACTTTGAAAGGATATAAGCTCTGCCATCATCTCTTGACTCTAGGCTGTGAATTATTGCACTTGCAGAATGTACAATGTCCAGAACTGTGAACAGATAACTGGAAAAGAGTTAATAGCAAGGTGGCAGCGATGGTAAAATGACCCAGTTAGCTGTCAGAGGTTAAATGCATGAGCTGTGGACAGCAGTACTTGCCAAAGGCTCCCGGTTTTAGAATATTCAAGTTCAGACCTCAGCTTCTAATACATTATCCTCTCTCTACACTCTCCTTTGGGCTCATAATGCACATTTTATTACTGTAAGCCATGCTAGATTGGGCTTTCTCAAAGAGTGATGAAATGCTAACTGCTCCAGCAGAATGTGGCACCAATGGGAACACACCCACTGCTTGGCACTCCCTACCTCTAAGGGCGGAGTGGTTGAATTAATCTTTTCCACGTGCAAGTAACTGGATCTTCAACTCCAAAGTAAATAGAGATAAGGCTTATTAGATTATAATATTCATAAGTGGGGAAGGATCAGCAAGTACTAGGGGTGGCTGGAAAAGAGAAATTCTATTAGAGCAAAGATTTAAAATTGCTGAAAGTTTGAGCAAGGAAAAAATATACATAACTAATTTCCACATAAGAAAATCTGAGGTTTTGTAATATGTCTGCAAATGAAGGTTCAGTAATCTATGAAGTTAATTTCCCCCTCCAGCAATGCTGGTACCTCCCCACCTTGGAGGACATTAGGATCTATTTGATCCCCGAGGGGTAGGCACCACCTCACCTGCACTCACTTACTGATTCCACAAATTTTTGTTGCTCTCCTATCTATATGGCCCACATCCATCTCAATACCACAGTGAGTACCACAGGGAGTGAGAATCTGAACTGAAAGCAAAATGGCCTCTGTCTTAGGCAGAGAAGTGGCCCAGACAACCACTGCTAAGACAGCCTTTCCTCTGAGCAAGTCTACCTGGCTCCCCACCCCCCTCTACTCTCCCGGGCTTCCTGGACGCTGGCCGCCTGGACCTACACCTCTGCCCACTTCTTCCTCTATCTGATTCGACTTCCCTATTGTATGTGGGTTCTTGTCGGCCCCTGGGCTTGACACTGCCTTCCTAGTTGGATCCTGCCACGTACTGTTCTGGTGTCCTCATGGCTGCCCATGTTCTGGTGAAGATTATTACATGCAAAGACGTTTAAGAAAAAAAATAATGAACAGGTAGATTTAATTAACCTTTTCAGCCAAATGAACTTTTGTTTCATTTTGCAAAATCACTGAAAGTCTGCCTAATTCCACTAGATTTACCTTTCCAAATTCATTAGTATACATAGACAGGCTTTGCTTTATGCATGTTTGAATTTTCATATAAATATATTTTAAGTTGCTGTCCTTGGTTTGATTGAGGAGAAATCTTATAGCTGTGTTCTGGACAGCTTTCCTCCAAACTGGACACACACAAGCAACTTTCCCTCCCATTTTTCAACTTATAAAAATAATACAATAGGGGCCAGCCTGGTGGCATAGTAAAGTTTGCGCACTCCACTTTGGTGGCCCAGGGTTTTTGGGTTCAGATCCCAGGCACGGACCTGCTCACCACTCATCAAGCCATGCTGTGGTGGCATCCCACATGCAAAACAGAGGAGGATCGGCACAAATGTTAGCTCAGCAACAATCTTCCTCAAGCAAAAAGAGGAAGATTGGCAACAGATGTTAGCTCAGAGCCAACCTTCCTCACACACACAAAAAAAGAAAATATAATCAAAATTTCTTTTGTAATTAGTTCACTGATGATGATGATGAAGATGATGATGATGGCCGGGGTTTGTGTGTATGACATTGTGTCTCTTATACAAGACTGTCCTGGGAACATTCATGGTTTACGCACCCTGCAGGGAGGTGAGGCTCCTGGCTTCTGAGAACAAGACTCAGGGATGCTCGGGACAGAGTTCTCAGGTGGCTCCAGGTGTTAAATGGAATCATTTAGACTTCTAAGTGTTGTAAAATCTCAATGAGACACCCCACCACCAGCCACCAGGGGGTCCCACATTTGAGAAGCTCCACTGCGGGGCTCTTAGGGACCCAAGGGGCAGAAGGACCCCCAGCCCATCAAGGTTTAGCACTTTGCTAATCACATTTCTCTCTCCCAGCTTTGACTACTGGAAGGTTTCTTTGCGTGGTAGGAGTGAAATAATGCAGCCTTGGTTTAGGGAACTATCAGTCCTAACCATACATTCCCAGGTCTAACTGGGAAGTGCCTGGTTTCCACAAGCTTCTGTGGGCCCTGCACCCCAGAACGGGTGGTGTCAAATGCCTTAATAAGCAAAAAGCCAGAATGCAAAGACCCTCTCCTGCTGGATCCCATGGCCCCGTGGGCTGTGCTACGACTGGGCCTGGCAGGGATGCTCGAGCAGGCAGTGTGGGGTCTCAGCCCAGGCCCGGGCTTGCAGGGTCCGCTGCCATTTACTGCATTCTGCAGCCTCGCCTTACAGTTTCCTCACCTGTAAATCAGAGGTAATAATTCCTGCCCAACAAGCTCAGCGCGACAAGAAAAAATAATCGATGCGGGGCACCCGGCACAGAGCAGGCTCTCAGCAAACAGGAGCTATTATTATTTTTCACTTAAAATGCAAGGCAATGATAATCTGACTCCTGTGAGACTACTGTACCTATTTTAGATAATTTATAAAAAGCCACAGAACTCTATTTTTAAGAGATTTTTAAAAACTATGATTACTAGTCATATATTGCATTTTCCAAGTACTTACTGACATAATTTGGGGCCACTTATTTCGGGACTGTGGATAAGTTACTTAATTGTTTCCCTATTTTTCCAAAAGCATGCATATTTTGTCTCCAAACATGCTGAAACCCCTAAGCTGCGTAAACTCTATCCACAGGAGGTCCACAAGGAATGTGTGCTGGAAGAATGAGGACGTTTAGTGATTCTAGTGTTTTGTTTGTTTGTTTTGTGGGACTTTGCATGTGTGTGCCCCCTGGGGGGTGGGGGGGGCTTGTCTTCCAAAACTTCGTGTCTTTTCAAAATGACTCAAGGAATAGATACTATGTAAGCATGATTTACTATCCAGAAATGCAAGGATAGAGAGACTGTGCTTTACATATACAGGAGGGTATTATGAAGGGGTGAGGGGCACAGTCTGGAGGGTGTGGGCCGTGTCTGGTCCGAGCCTGTCTCTCAGGCTCCACAGCAGCTTGGTACAGCCAGTCTGGCGGCTGCCTGTCACCCCCTGCCCCACACAGGGAAAGAGAACCTGGAAGAAATCCTAAGCATGGAAGCTTTTGAGATACTCCACTTCACTAAATAACTGAATTTTTTTAAAAAAGATATTATTCATTCTATTAGGATATTGAGAGTCTTGGAGAATAAATAAAACAAAAAGGAAATTAACATGTGAGCAATAATGCCCCCTAAAACATCTGTCTTGCTCTCTTGAAGCTTATCTCAGAACAAAGGCCTGCTGCTATGGTACACTCAAATAAAGACACTGAAGACGTAAAGCCAAGAATTTTAGAGGGCAAGTGGTGACTGCGTGGGGCAGTGTTGGACACCATGCCATCAGGGACTGCTGACGAGTGTCAGTGCATCCTTCCTTGGGGAGAAAGTCAGGAGTGCCGTATGGCCGTGGATGAAAATGGGAGGGTCCATTGGTTTAGCTCACATTTCCACCAGGCACAACCCCAAAACACTGGACTTTGTCTTATGTACACCACTAAGGCTGCTTCTAATTTTGAGTACCTTTTTCTTTAACATTTTCCTATGAAATATTTCATATAGCATGCAAAAGTAAGGAAAATGGTATAATGAACACTCAGGTAACATCACCCAGTTTCAACAAGTAGCAGCCCATGGCCAATCTTGCTCCATCTATACCCGGATCTATTTCCCCTCTCCCTGGGCTATCTGGAAGTCAATCCCAATTCATTATATCATTTCTTCCATAACTATCTGAGCATGTATCTTTGAAAGATTAGAATTCTATTCTTATACATAACCACAATACTATTAGGCCATTGAAAAACATTATAGTGATTCTTCGATGTCATTAAATATCCAACTCTACCTTTTGTATAATTATATGCAAATTAATTATACACAAGTCAAAGCATTCACGTGAAAATGACAGCTGCCATAGGTAGAGACGACCCAAAATCTTTGAACATCCTTTGTCAGAATTAAATTATTGATAGCGAAGAGTGTCTAGCATAAGCTTCAAGAACAAAAGCCTATTTCAGTGAAGAAAGCGATCCACTTTTAGGAGCATTTGCTCTCCCCAGTGAACTTAAACAGTACATTTAATCCATCCGCTTAACTCAAAGTGATGGAGTGCCTGCACATGGAAAATTGAAAGCATGTTATTTTTAGGCTCAAGTTGTAGAACTCTATGTCTGACCAAGAAAACATCACAGAAATTTAATGAAGCCAGCTTGACCAAGCCAACAGTTGGATAATTTGTTGGTTTATTAAAGAAAAACTGTTTTTCACTGGTAGGTTAGAAAAATCAGGAATATAAACTCTTGAAGCTCAAAATATCAAATATATCTGAATGCTGACATTGCTTCCCCAGTCCACTGACCGTCCAGATCTTGTGTGTGTGTTAGTTCTATGCAATTTTATCACGTGTAGATCTCTGTGACCACCACCACGGTCAAGATACAAAACAGGTCCATTACAAGAATCTCTCAGGCTACCCTTGTATAGACAGTGATTTTTCGATTTTTTTTTTTTTGAGGTATTATTCACGAATCACCCGTGTCAAAATCACCTGGGGTAGGGGCCAGGTGTTGCCTGTGAATTCCAGGGCCTCATTCAAGAACAGCTGTGTCAAAGGTACTGCAGGCTGGGTCAGCAATTTGCACTTTAACAAGCTGCGCAAGAAGTTTTTATTTATACTAAGTTTTGGGAAACTTTGTTGTTTTCAGTGTTCTGGCTCTATTATATATTTTACGTAAAACTAGGTCTGAAGAGATCTAGAACTTTTAAATTAAGGCACAATCAGAAGTGTTGCCTCTAAATAGAATGAACCTAGTCCAAGTTCATATGGAAAGGCTCTTCTGGATTTTGGGGAGAAACACAATGTTTATAGTTTACATGGCTGCCTTGAGAGTCAACTAAAATTGCAAAGTTTTGACTATAAATTCCCAAATATGCAATATAAAACCATCCTTTTCGCTGGTTCCTACCTGGGCACTGTGCCAGTTACTTCACCAACACCAGCCATTTAATCCTCACTGTAATTCTATGTTGTGGGTCCAAAGGTCCACATTCTACAGTTGAACAAACAGAGACTCAGAGAAACAACTTGTCCAACAGACAGACAGCTGGTAAGCAGCCGAGCTGAGATTGAAATACCGGGATGTCTCACTTCGGTACCCACACTCCTTCCACAGTGCCGAGAGGATTTAGATATAAAACGAAGGGCAGTCAGTTAGGTTGATATGACCACTCGCTGAATTTCCTATTGTTGTGATTGAAATTTTATCTTCACTCAATTTTGTTGCTATCATTGCTATCATTTTTGTTTGGAAGTAGGATTATGATAGGATAGGGCAGCACCACGCAAAATACCTGTTATCAGACTGCGACAAAGTATAGAAATTGAGAGTAAGAATTTAGAAACGTTCATAGCAATTTGACGTTGCTGTGACATCCAAGTGAGTGATCAGTGGATCTCCCTTATTGCAGAGAATGTAGGCCAATTCAGAATGCCGAGCTCACGTGGAGAGTCCCATGTAGCTCAAGCCACATGCTCGTTATATGCAGCAAGACTATGTCCTGGTTTGTGATGGACTGGGAACAAAGAACTCATCCTTCCCTAGAGATAATCTGAAAAGCATAGTGTTTTGCAACTGAAAATATTAAAGGCATAATAAATGCACTTTGCTTCCCATTTGCCCAGGGTTCAGTGTGGACATAAGTTGACCAGCCTCTCAGAAACTGCCCAAGCCTTATAGAGCCTACAGTCATCCCCCTTGGTGACACACCAAAGCTTCCCCAAACTACTATGACCATAACACCAACTGTAGTCCATGACATGTTCTTGCATGAAATGTGGGTGCTCAGCATGTTTCCTTGGAGAACGTAGGAGAGGAGGAATCGGAACTCAAAATTCACTCCCGGGTCCTTCCAACACGACTTGCAGTGGCCTCTGTATTGCAGCTTTGGTGTCCATTTGTGGGCAGTTTCCTTTGTTATTGTGGGTCCCTCTTTTGGCCTGCTTTTACTTCGGTCCAGAAGCCTTTTAACTTGGAATCTGTCATCCCTTGTCTCGCTTGCCCAGCTCTCCTCTGTCTCCTGTTACCTAGTATACCTGATTGAGCAGGATGTTTATAGAAGTCAGAATATACTAAAAACCTATGTGTCAAACACAGTGCAAGGCACTTAATGCAAATTATCTCATTTAACTCATAAAAACTACATAAAGTACATAAAATTATCCTCATTTTTCATAAGAAGAAACCAAAGCTTAAGATGGTTATTTTCTCTGGATAACATGGCTAATAAGAGGTAGGGCAAAGCTTTCATTTCAAACACTTTGCTCTTAACCACTTTAGATAAATAAACATTCGACATTATTAACATCTCCATGTAGTTAGTAGTAAATAGCTCCACTTTAGACATGAGAAAACTGAGGTACAGAGACAGTCAGACACCCGCTAACAAGACGAGCACATCCTCATGACTCAGAGTGATGACCTGCAGACTATACTCATTTAAAATCCTGCTTTTCCTTTGGTTACTATATTCCACAAAGTTCCACTCTGCTATTTTAAAGTCATTCCTTGTACTACATACGTGGAGATTTACTCTAACTGAATATCTAGAAAAGGCAAAAGCAAAACAAATCATTTCACTTAAGCTTATGACTGCCTAGAGCTTCTGGGCTGAGTTTTTATTTTGGTTAACATTTAATCTAGGCTCCTTGCAGGTGAAGGCAAAACAAGGTTGTATGCAAAGGAGAAAACTGAACTGTATTACAAGGAATAGGATAAAAATATAAGGATTTGGTGACATCAGCAACATGGCGGAGTGAGCAGTTTTCTTTGTCTCTCTCCCTTTGAACTACAACTAAAAGGACATTCATTAATCAATGGAGGATACTCACACAGCACCTCAGGACACCTGAGATCCCTGCACTGCTATACATCGGAAGGTGGATGGACTACCCCCAGGGTGGAGGCAGAGATAGGCGAAAACTCTCCAGTCCCCAGACAGCCTAGTACCTGCAAGTGACTCTCTCCTGGCTGACATGCTCATAGCATCGCCACGGCCCCAAGGGTGGGCGTGCGCTTCGGCGTGACTCTGGAAACAGGTGACTGCAGTCCAAAGGCCCCCATGATTGCCCTGTGGACCAGTAGGAAAATCCACAGTCCCACAGTGGCCACACAGAGACTCTCTGGTCAGCCCTAGTGGAGAGGCCCTCATCCACCAAGCACAAAGGCTGGGTGACCTAGGAGCAGAAGTGGCATGGCTGGGTGAGCTACCTGCTGGCTACATTAAATACCCATAGCTCTGCTGTGGCCCTGAGGGGGCAAGTGAGAGCCTGCAGGACCAGACGGTGGCAGAGCTGTGAGTCTGGGCAAACTCACTCTGGGCTGCCATGAAAGCCCATAACACCACTGCAGACCCTAAGGAGGGAGCGTCTCTAGGCAGGTCTGTGGGAGCAGGCAGCAGCAATCTGAAGCCCCCATGTGATTGTTCCCACAGCTGATGGGAGACCCACAGGGCCACTGTGATCCCAAGGAGGGCCACAGGCTCGGTCAGGAACAGCTGACAGGGATTCTGGTCAGTGAAGATTACACAGCTGCTGCCCCCTCCCCCTCAGTGGCAGCAAGTGGAAACAGTAACTAAACTCTATCTCTATGTGGAGAAAACAAATCCATACCATCAAGAAGTATGAAAAAATATATTAAATCTCAAGAACAGAAGGAAAATGACAAGTACCCAGAAAACAATCCTGAAGACACAGAACTCTATCACCTAAATGACAAAGAATCAAAATAGCTATCATTAAAAAATGCAATGAGTTAAAAGAGAATGCAGATAGACAACTCAAAGAGTTCAGGAGCTACATCACAAAAGAGCTTGATACTATAAAGAAGAACCAATCAGAAATGTTGGAGATGAAAAACACAATGGAGGAGATTAAGAAAAATCTGGGCTCCCTGAACTGTAGGGCTGATAATATGGAGGACAGAATTATCAGTTTGGAGGATAGGAATATAGAAATGCTTCAGATAGAGAAGGAGAGAGAACTAAAACTAAAACAAAATGAAGAAACTCTCCGAGAAATATTCAACTCAATTAGGAAATGCAACATAAGGATTATAGGTATCCAAGAGGGAGAAGAGAAGGAGAATGGACCAGAAAGCTTGCTTAAAGAAATAATAACTGAGAACTTCCCAAACCTAGGGAGAAAGCTAGAAATCCATGTGACAGAAGCTAATAGTTCTCCAAACTTTACCAATGTAAAAAGACCAACCCCAAGGCATATAGTAGTGAGACTTGCAAAAGTCAACAATGAAGAGAAAATGTTAAGGGCAGCAAGGCAGAAGAAAATAACCTACAAACGGACCCATATCAGGCTGTCAACAAATTTCTTAGCAGCTACATTACAGGCTAGGAGAGAGTGGAATGATATATTCAAAGGTCTGAAAGAAAAACTTGCAGCCAACAATACTCTATCCAGCAAAAATATCCTTCAAGTATGATTGAGAAATAAAACCTTTCCCAGATAAACAAAAGTTAAGGGGGTTCATCACCACAAGACCCCCACACAAACACAAAGGAAAGGAATGGAACTGGCTTGGTCTAAGGAAATAAGAGGCTATCAGAAAATGGACTGTCTCATCAATGAGATGTTTCATACAAACCACATGGTAACCACTAAACAAATAATTAGAACAGAGACACGAATTACAAATAAGAAGAAAACCAACATAGAAAACTACCTAACTGAATTGGTAGTCCAAAATTCACAGGATGAGATACTAAGGAAATGCAGGAGAACCAGAAAATGAGTGATAAAATGGCAGCATTAGGGCCCCACATTTCAATAATCACTTGAAATGTAAATGGGTTGAATTCTCCAATCAAAAGACAGAGTAGCAGGATGGATTAAAGAACAGGACCCAACAATATGCTGCCTCCAGGAAACACACCTCAGCCCCAAAGACAAACACAGACTCAGAGTGGAGGGATGGAAGATGATACTCCAAGCTAATAGTGAATTCAAGAAAGCAGGTGTCTCCATACTTATATCAGACAAAGTAGACTTCAAGGCAAAACAGGTAAAGAGAGACAAATAGGGGCAATTTATAAGGATAAAAGGGACACTCATCCAAAAAGACATAACACTTATAAACACATATGCACCCAACACAGGAGCACCAAAGTACAGAAAGCAACTACTAACAAAACTAAAAGGAGATATCAACAACAATACGATAATAATAGGGGACCTCAACACCCCATTAACACCAATGGATAGATCATCCAGACAGAAAGTCAACCAGGAAATTGTAGAATTAAATGAAAAACTAGACCAGATGGACTTAATAGATATATAGAGAACACTCCATCCAAAAACAGCAGGTTACACATTCTTCTCAAGTGTCCATGGAACATTCTCAAGAATAGACCATATATTGGGAAACAAAGCAAGCCTCAACAAATTTAAGAGGATTGAAATAATATCAAGCATCTTTTCCAACCATAATGCTGTGAAACTAGAAATCAATTGCAAGAATAAAGCTGGGAAAGGGGCAAAGATCTGGAGATTAAACAACATGCTACTGAACGACCAATGGATCATTGAAGAAATTAAAGGAGAAATAAAATATTATCTGGAGACAAACGAAAATGAAAACACACCATACCAACTCATTTGGGATGCAGCAAAAGTGTTTCTAAGAGTGAAATTCATCACAATACAGGCTCGTCTCAGTAAACAAGAAAAATCTCAGATAAGCAATCTCAAACTACACCTAACAGGATTGGAAAAAGAAGAACAGACAAAGCCCAAAGTCAGTAGGAGGGAAATAATAAAAATTAGAGCATAAATAAATAAAATAGAAACAAAAAAGACAGTAGAAAAGATCAATGAAACAAAGAGTTGGTTCTTTGAGAAAATAAACAAAATTGACAAACCCTTAGCCAGACTCACTAAGAAAAAAAGAGAGAAGACTCAAATAAATAAAATCAGAAATGAAAGAGGAGAAATCACAATGGATACCACAGAAATACAAAAGATTATAAGAGAATACTATGAAAAACTATATGCCAACAAATTGGACAAGCTAGAAGAAATGGATAAATTCTTAGACTCTTACAACCTCCCAAAACTGAAGCAGGAAGAAATAGAGAATCTGAATAGACCAATCACAAGTAAAAAGATTGAAACAGTAATCAAAAACTTCCCCAAAAATAAAAGTCCAGGACCAGATGCCTTCTCTGGAGAACTCTACCAAACATTCAAAGAAGATTTAGTACCTATCCTTCTCAAACTATCCCAGAAAATTGAGGAAGATGGAGCACTTCCTAACACATTCTACAAGGCCAACATTGCCCAGATCCCAAAATCAGACAAGGACCACACAAAGAAGGAAAACTACAAGCCAATATCACTGATGAACATAGACACAAAAATCCTCAACAAAATATTGGCAAACCAAATACAGAAATACATTAAAAAGATCATACACCATGATCAAGTGGGACTTATAACAGGGACACAGGGATGGTTCAACATCCGCAAGTCAATCAACGTGATACGCCACATAAACAAAATGAGGAAGAAAAACTGCATGGTCATCTCAACAGATGCAGAGAAAGCATTTGACAAGATACAATATCCACTTATGATTAAAAATACTCAATAAAATGGTATAGAATGAAAGTGCCTCAACATAATAAAGGCGATATATGACAAACCCACAGCCAACATCATACTCGATGGGGAAAAACTGAACGCCATCCCTCTGAAAACAGGAACAAGACAAGGGTGCCCACTTTCACCACTCTTATTCAACATAGTACTGGAAGTTTTGGCCAGAGCAATTAGTCAGGAAAAAGAAATCCAAATAGGCAATGAAGAAGTGAAACTCTCACGGTTTGCAGACAACATGATCTTATATATAGAAAACCCTTAAAAATCCATTGGAAAGCTATTAGAAGGAATCAACAATTCAGCAAGGTAGCAGGATACAAAATCAACTTACATAAATCAGTAGCATTTCTATACTCTCATAACAAACTAACAGAAAGAGAACTCAAGAACACAATGCCATTCACAATTGCAACAAAAAGAATAGAATATCTTGGAATAAATTTAACCAAGGAACTTAAAGACCTATACAATGAAAACTATAAGACTTTCCTGAAAGAAATTGATGATGACATAAAGAGATGAAAAGACATTCCATGCACATGGATTGGAAGAATAAACATAGTTAAAAATGTCCATACTACCTAAAGCAATCTACAGATTCAATGCAATCCACATCAGAATCCCAATGACGTTCTTCACAGAAATAGAACAAAGAGTCCTAAAATTCATATGGGGCAACAAAAGACCCAAAATTGCTAAAGCAATCCTGAGAAAAAAGAAAAAAGCTGAAGGCATCACAACCCCTGACTTCAAAATATACTACAAAGCTATCATAATCAAAACAGCATGGTACTGGTACGAAAACGGGCACACAGATCAATGGATCAGAACTGAAAGCCCAGAAATAAAACCACACATCTATGGACAACTAATCTTCGACAAAGGAGCTGAGAAGATACAATGGAGAAAAGAATGTTTCTTCAACAAACGGTGTTGGGAAAACTGGACAGCCACATGTAAAAGAATGAAAGTAGATCATTCTTTTACACCATTCACAAAAATAAACTCAAAATGGATCAAAGAGTTAAAGGTAAGACCTGAAACCATAAGAATTCTACAAGAAAATAAAGGCAGTACACTCTTTGACATCAGTCTTAAAAGGATCTTTTTGGACACCATTTCTTCTCAAACAAGGGAAACAACAGAAAGAATAAGGGAAAACAGGATTGAAACAAAAACACAACCCACTAACTGGGAAAAAATATTTGCAAATCATATATCCAACAAAGGGTTAATCTCCATAATATATAAAGAACTTATACAACTCAACAACAAAAAATCAAACAACCCAATCAAAAAATGGGCAGGGGATACGAACAGACATTTCTCCAAAGAAGATATACAGATGGCCAATAGGTATATGAAAAGATGCTCATCATCACTGATCATCAGGAAAATGCAAATCAAAACTACACTAAAATATATCACCTTACACCCATTAGAATGGCTAAAATAACCAAAATAGAAAATAACAAATATTGAAGAGGTTGTGGAGAAAAAGGAACCCTCATACACTGCTGGTGAGAATGCAAACTGATACAGCCACTATGGAAAACAGTATGGAGATTTCTCAAAAAATTAAAAATAGAAATACCATATGACCCAGCCATCCCACTACTGGGTATCTATCCAAAGAACTTGAAATTAGCACTTCAAAGAGACCCATGTACCCCTATGTTCATTGCAGCATCATTCACAACAGCCAAGACATGGAAGCAACCTAAGTGCCCATCAACAGATGCCTGTATTAAGAAGATATGGTATACACACACACACACACACACACACACACACACAATGGAATACTACTCAGCCATAAAAAAGAATAAAATCATCCCATTCTCAACAACATGGATGGACCTTGAGGGTATTATGTTAAGCAAAATAAACCAGATAGAGAAAGACAGTCTCTGTATGACTCCACTCATATGTGGAAGATAAACAAACACGTGGACAAAGAGAACAGATTAGTGGTTACCGGGGGGGGGGGGGGGGGGGGGGGGGCAAAGGGGGGGGGGGGGGGGCTCAAAATGACTGACAAACAAAAATGTACAACTGAAACTTCACAAGGTTGTAAACTATCATAATCTCAATAAAAAATAAAATAGAAAAAATGGAAGGGCGTTAGTTCTCAAACATGATAGTGGATATATTAAAAATCCTATGTTCACACTGAAAATATCACATAGCACTTATGTGGGGATTGGCAGTTTTTTGAGGTATAGAATTTGGTCTTCATTACCATTTTAATAAGTCAATATGGAACACAGAATCTAAACACTGAGATTCTAAAAGTCAGCTCTTAAAAAACATTTTCTGTGTGTATATGTGTATGTGTGAGTTTGTTTGCTTGTGTATTTTTTCCTTCACAGCCAGGAATCCATTACTTTTTTTCAGATACGTGGATAGGGAAAGCAATTTCTAATTACACCTTTCCGCTCCAGGCTCCCGGAACAGTTCCTTCCATCACTTCCACTTCTCAGATGGAGATGGAGCCAAGGCATTCACTGCAATCCCAGGAAAGTAACTCTAGGGAGAGACATGAAGTTCGCTGAGGGGTAGAGAGTTCCTAAGAGAATATCTTACATTTTGATGGTTTGGGATTTTTTTTTTCTTTTGGTGAGGCCCTGAGCTAACTAACATCTGTTGCCAATCTTCCTCTTTTTTTTCTCCCAAAGCCCCAGTACACAGTTGTACATCCTGGTTGTAAGTCCTTCTAGTTCTTCTACGTGGGATGCCACCTCAGCATGGTCTGACAAGCCGTGTGTAGGTCTGTGTCCAGGATCTGAACCAGCAAACCCCAGGCCACCAAAGCGGAGCCTGTAAACTTAACCACTTGGCCATGAGGCTGGCCCCTATGGTTTTGGTTTTATTGTTCTAATTCCTAATCCTGTTTCATGACAATTTGCTGACTTAAGAGTTTACCTAAAAGTGTAACTCAAACTTGCTGTCCCCAAGAGGAGTCCCCAACCTTATTAACCGCCTCCCCCCATCACCCCTAGCTGCAGCTCCAGGCATTCGGAGGGAGATGCAGCCTTCTGGAGTCCAGCAGTCAGCTCCTGCCAGGTGGATACCCAGCACTGAGACAGACACCCTCCATCTTATAGGGAGCTGGAAATGGCCTTTACTCATCAGGATCTGAAACAGCCATTTCCTATCTTGCTTAAGAGACACTGAGACCTCAGGAAAGCACATGTGATCCTGTTGTGGTTAGAGCAGACGTGGAAGAGCAGAGGCGCACTACCTTGAGAGTCAGGTAAAAGCCCCATGGCAAGAAGTGGTCATCTAACCAGGGGCTGTTTCTCTCTGAGCACTGCACATTGCCGCTGACATTGCCTCCACTCCTCCCTTAGACTTCAGGCTCCTCAGGGGCTTTGCTTTAACACTGAGGACAGCAGGGATAGAAAAGTGATTTTGCTCACATGACAAAGCCACATGATCATGGTGGGGCTGTATCTGTGGCCTCCTTATGATTTGGACCATCTCTGATGAATACTGGAAGCCTCCAATAAAGAGGTGGTCTCTGCAAGGTGTTATGTACAATTGTCTTGGAACAGTAGCCAGCTGCACCCAAGCCCCTGCTATCACTGAGGACTCCCCTACAGGAGCAGCCATATCCTCTTTCTCCTGGTTGGATGCCCCACACTTGGCCCAGCAGCACCTGGGCACCCCATGGTTCTTGACTCTCTACCAACTTCCATGAGCCTTTACAGGGAGCCATAGGTGCCTCAGAGGTATTCTTCTACATCCTCTGAGGGCTGAGGAGATGGTTGTGGGGTGGAGGTTGCTCCCTTCTTCCTCCCAGATACTTCACGCCATGGTCTTTTCAAACCCCATTGGCACGGGCTATCCCACTGGGCCTTCAGACATCTCTCGACCAGATGCAGGTATCCATTGCTCCATTCCCCTTATGCCTTCAAGCTTCAGAGAAACCATGTTAAACTTCCACCAAAGAATCCTCTCACACACCCTACCCTGAGGGAAGCACCAGGAAGGGATGGCAATGGTAAGAGTCCAGCCAGCTGCCCTTCTTCCAGGCTACCCACCCTCTGGTGATTCTCCTGCTGCCCCCACACTTCAGATGGAGGAGAGAGAATGGCTCCTCTCCCCATGTTAGACTTCCTCCATTCCTCCCTTTTCTATTATTATCTGGGGTGGGAAGTGCCTGTGCTGGTTCCAGTGTAACTGGTGTCTCTGGGTGGTCTTGGCAGGAAGCTGTCTGTTCCCAAATGGAGCCAGCTCACAGGCACCTATGTGGATTTAGAATGCATGCAACAAAGATTTCCCTTCTCTCTCGGGTTTGGTGAAATGACCAGGATAATAGGAAAAGTCCCTCTGAACATCCTTTACACAGAGATAAGATCCTTGGGAATATTAAACCAACATATTTTCATTGTCCTTAACTTAGATCTTGGACCCCTTGCATCCTTCTTCAGGTGTGATTTATCACCCAAGGGTGGAAGAGGCTCCAGGCTTTGCAGATGAACCAAATTGACTAAATTCCTCCATCGCCCATTCAGGGCCAGCTTCCCAGGTGTGTGACCAGTGTAGTGGCACAGAGCGCCGTGCTTGTTGGCTCAATGCTCTGATGTTGTTGTCCTGAAATTCTTAATATATTTTGAAAAAGGGGGTCTGCATTTTCATCTTGCACTGGGTCGCCTGAATTTCACAGCCATCCTTCTGTCATGAGCATATCCCACCTAACATAGGCCTCAGGGCCTCCAGGGAAAACGAAGATGAGAAGCAGTGGAAAAAAAAGGAAGGAAAAGTCAACATTTCTGGTCAGAAGAATCTGGGAGGAAAGCAAGAGGTGGGGATGGAGGGAAGCAAAGCGGTCAGCAGTGTGTCTTGATTCCTCTCAACTCCTCTTCTGGGGACTGAAGCCCAGACAAGGTCAGGAGTGGTACCTAGCACGGGGAGCCAGATGGAAGAGGGACTTCACTCCCAGTGCTAACCAGAAATCTGGCGAGAGACTCAGCCTGGCCCTTACCAAAGGGGCTGGCCCAGCAGTATAAGCTCGGTGCTGTGGGGTGGGTAGGCAGGGTGACTCAGCGCCCAGCTCTCCTGGCCAGCCTGTGCCCTGTGGTTTGGAACCAGATGTTCCCTGGGCCCCCAGGAATAGCCTGAAAGGCCTCCAAAGGACCCCAATTCAGCAACCCTCCAATCTATCCTGGGCCTGCCATGGGGCTCACTGTGTGGGCAGGGCTCCAGGCAGTGGCTGACGTGGCAGAAACCCACACACAGCTCCCATCAGTGAGTCTGAGCTAGCTGGGCGGGGACTAGGGGGCCCCAGCACCAAAATCTAAACAACATGCATGGCGGATCTGAGGACCCGGCACTCTGCTGTGACAAGGTCCCATGAGTCCCCCTCCCACCCGATCCAGAGACCACGTCAGAGAAACGGGACAGACATAGGAGAGGCAAGCATGATCTAGATGGCCTATTTAAATGACAGTCCAATCAGTTCAAAGGAGAGCGGACAACTCTCTCTTTCCCCCTCCCAAGCAGGTGGGAGTTTCTAAGAAAGACCAGATTGATTACAAACAAAAACAAAGGAATTACATGTCCTCTGCACATGCAAACTCATAACCCCACTACATTTTGTGTTGTCCCAAGTGCTACATTAAAACTTTTATTATCCATTATAAAAGAACACAAAGATGACATATGTAAATGAAATCCACACATACAATCCCCAAGCTTTGGTTTATCTAGCAATTCCAAAGTTCTACTTACCAAACCTTACACTTCATGTTTTTTCAGCAGTTCTGTGTACTTTCATATGCATTGTCTTTTTGCCCTCACAACAACCTTCCAGGGCTAGTAGGAAAGGTACCAATGTCCACATTTTGCATGGGACGCGGAGACGAAAGTGACTTGTCTAAAGTCATAGGGCCATTAGAAGCAGTACCAGACCCGACAGCCAGGCCAGACTTCACATCCAGCTCTCTTTCTACCATGCCATTCATGCCTGTCCCGTGCTTTATGACCATACCGCTAAAATGGGACAAATGTAGTGGATGCCTTCCTCTTTCTCTCCCTGCTAATCCACTTCCTTCATGGTCAGGGTAATTTTCTGAGCAACTGCTCTGTTTTCTATTTCGTTGATTTCTGCTCTGACATTTATATTTTCCTGTCTTCTGCTTACTTTGTTCTATTTTCTCCTTTTTGCTAGTGTCTTAAGATGGAAGCTGAGGTCTTTGATTTGAGACCTTTCTTCTTTTCTAACAGAAGCCTTTGGTGCATAAATTTTCCCCTAAGTACTATTCTAGTAGCATCCCACACATTTTGAGTTGGGGTGTTTTCATTTCATTTCATTCAGTTAAAATTTATAAGAAGAAATCTTTGATCCATTTTTTCTAGCAATGTGTTAGTTTCCAAATATTTGAGCATTTTCCAGATCCCTTTCTGTTACTGATTTCCAATTTAATTCCACTGAGAACAGAAAATATACTCTGTATGAATTAAATCCTTTTATTTTAAAACTTGTTTCTATGGCCAGAACATGGTCTATCTGGGTAAATATTCTCTGTGTGTCCTTCTGTTTTGGGGTGTAATGCTTTATAAACATCAATTAGGTCATAATTGGCCATAACCATATTAGGTTAATAGTGTTGTTCAAGTCCTCTGTATCCTTACTGATTTTTACCTACTTGTTCTATGAATTATTTAGAGTGGGATACTGAAATATTTGGCTATAATTGTGAATGTTTTGATTTTTATTTGCAATTCTATTGGTTTTTGCTTCATATATTTTGAAGTTCTGTTATTAGGTGCATAAATACTCAGAATTGTTATCTCCTCTTGCTGAATCGACCCTATTATCATTATGAAATGAACTTCTTTATCCCTGGTATTACCCTTTGCTCTGAAATCTTTGTTTGATATTAATATAGCCAGCTACTTGAGTTTTCTTTTTTTATCCAGTTTTTTCATTGTGATAAAATACATATAACGTAAAATTTACCATCTTAAGTATTTTTAAGTGTCCAGTTCAGTGGTATTAAATATATTCAAAATGTGCAACCATCACCACCATCTCTCCATAATTCTTTTTATCCTATAAAACTGACCTGTCTCTACACCCATTAAACAATGACCCCCTTTTCTCCCCCTTCCAGTCCCTGCAACCACCATTCTCCTCTTTGTCTATGAGTTTGACTGAATTTTCCTTTGATTAACATTTGCATGGTATATGGTTTTCCATACTTTTACTTTTAACCTATTTGTGCCCATATATTTAAAGTAGATTTAAAGTGCCATACTTTTAATCACTGTAGCTTTGTAATATATTTTGAAATCAGGAAGTATGATGCTTCGAGGTTTGTTTTTCTTTCTCAAGATTGCTTTGGCTATTTGGGGTCTTTTGTGGTTCTGTATGACTTTATCATTGCTTTTCCTAGTTATGTTGGGTGACGGATATTTTTGTATTCCTCCAAATATACTTGAGCTTTTCTTCAGAGACATGGTTCAGGTACTTGGAAACAGTTTGATCTTTTTTTCAGTCTTGCTTTTAAGATTTGTTAGGCAAGACCAGAAGAGTTTTTATCCAAGGCTAATTATTTCCTACTCTTGAGGCAAGACCCTACTGAGTCCTCTCCAATGCCCATGAATTATGAAGCTCTCCTGACCAGCTGCTGTGAAGAGGCACTATTCCCAGTTCCGTGTGAGCCTCAGATACTTGAATCCTGTGGAAACTCTTTCCCTGGCCCTGGGTAGATTCCTCAAATATGTGTACTGATCAGGACTTGGTTGAAAACTCAAGGGGGATCCTCTGCAGATCTCTTTATGTCTCTCCTCTCTGGCACTCTGTCCTTTGAAATGTAGCCAAATGGGTTTCCCCCAGTTCTCCAGATTCTTAACTCCATCTCCTTGGCTCAGGGGATCTGTTAGACTTTGTGTGGGTTCCCTCTTCCTACGCTGCACACCAGAAATTCTCTCTAGGCAATAAGCTGGGGTGATTCCGGGACTTGACTCATTTGTTTCCCCTCTTTCAAGGATCATTGTCCTTCGTTAGCTGAAATCCAGGGTCTTGAAAACAGTGGTTGCACACGTTTTATCTGATTTTTAATTGTTGTAGGCTAAAGGATAAATCTGGTCCTCATTGCTTCCACTCTGGCTGGAAGCAGACATCCTCTCCCACCATTCTTGATGTGTACATTTGCGCGAGTTCTCCTGGCAGGAGAAGCTCTGTTTACTCTCTAGAAGATCCTAACATGACTCCATAAATCATGATTTCATAAATGTGTAAAAGGACTCAGGGATAGATAGCTAAAGATTGTTGATGGCTACAAGCAGGAAAACCTTCAAATGTCATTATAAAAATCTGGATAGTGAAGACTTAGAACAAAAGTTGTTTACAAAGTTAACTTTCAGGAAGAGTAAATTATTACAATAATTTCTGATGTACACTGATTTGTGAAATATTAAAGCTCTCCATTGTATATTAAAGTATCTATTTTGTGCAGACTTTTATACATACATCATCACATAACTAATTTTCACACTCACAGAGACAAGGAGTCAATAAGGCAGATTTTTTAAAAATAGAAAAGAAAACACCTACCATCAGCCCGTATTTTTAACCAAAGACTAAGGGAATTTTCCCTTAAACAAACCACAAAAATTGATCTAAGATTGGCACAAAAGATCTTGAGAAGGGAACTATTTCAGCAGGAGAAGACAACTGTGCAAATGTGGGTTAACCCTGATGAGTCTATCTACTAATGCTTCAGAGTTCTTGATTGTAAGCAACAGAAACCATCTCCTGCTACTTAAGAAATGACACTTGTTAAAAGGGATATTAGGCGGCTCACAGAATTGGTGTAAAAGCTATAGTATCTAGTCAGGAAACTAGGCTGAAAGCAAGATATTTGGGAGATATATGGCACTGCTAAGGCATGCCATAAGAACAGCCTGGTTGGAGGGTCTTTGCTGGCAAAACCCTTACTAGCAGTGAAATGAATTCAAGCCAGCATCACTTCTTTGTATGACTCACTCAAGTTTGAAACTCTCAAGCAAGAGTATCTAGTTGGGCAAAGCTAATTCATGTGCCTGCATCCTTGCTGTTGGGATTCAGAGAGAGTGTGAAACCCTGCTTCTCCCCAAGACTCACCCAGTGGTGGTTTCCCTGAACAAAGAGAATAGACTTGGACATGGGCAAAGGGATTCTGAGAACCCATTCTGTGTAGTGCTAGGCATTATTGACCACTGCCCGGGGTTATCAGATTTTCCAGGGATTTGCACTCTTGTTCGCCTTGCTGCTTGCTATGGATTAGGATAGTTTACAGTTCTGTAAAGGTAGATGTTAACTGCAGAAAACAGTGATGTAACTTGTCCCGTAGCGATGCAAATGAATTATTCCAGTGACACAAATAATATGTAAGAGAAGAGAACCTCAAAGTTGTGGTTTCACTGTCTTGTAGAAAATTAACCACTTTTTAAATCTAAATTATCAATCTTATTCAAACATCCTTTCTTTCAATTAACATAAACACTTCAGTTTCTCCAGTTCTCTCTGAACCAGCTTTCCCGTCCTGCTAGTTCTGTCATTAATTAGTTAAATAAGTTTTTGACATGTGTTCATTTCATGTTTGTATGAGTCACATTTTTAACTTTTTGGAATTTATACTTTGATAATGCATTCTGCCAATATCAAAATAGCCGCTGCAAGAGATACCCTGCCACTCCTACTTTCTCTAGCTCATTTGTAGTCAAAAATTATGTAAAGAAAGAAATATTTTCTCCTTAATGCAACTAGGTATACTAGAGAATATTTTTAACTTAAAAAAAAAAAACTAAGACAAAAAGAATATCAAATATTTAGAAGCAGGATGATATTGTGATTGAGTACAAACTCTAGAGCCAGAATAGCTGCTACTTACTGGCCTTGTGACCCTGGGCAAGTTACTCAACCTTTCCCTGCATTGGTTTCATTTTCTATAAATTTGTGATAAAGACATCTACTGGGGTGTTATGATGATTAAATGACTTGGTACCTACAAAAAATTTAGATTAGTTTGTGAAACACACAAAGTGGTACACAAGTATAGTTAATAATATTAACTACATTATTATATTATATATATATTATATTATTAAGTATAGTTAATATTATTATTAATGTTTGTGCTTCAGGTTTATAATGTACAGATTTAAAATCCTTTAATAGTCAATGATACACTTTCTAAACATGCATCTTATCTGCATTCCACCCTACGGTAGCTTGCATTTTCCAAAGGGAACATCTCAATAGACACAATGTTATTTCTCATCTCATTTTCTACTTTTGAAGGTAACCTTGGCACACTCTTATCAAGAGTTGGTATCTAATTACCTACCATTGAACCTGGACTCTCTTAGTGACTCACTTGACCAACAGAATATGGCAGAAGTGACATTCTGTGATTTCTGGGATTAGGTCATAAGTCTTACAACTTCCATCTGCATCTCTTGGAATACTTGCTATTGGGATGCTCCCTTTTGGAACCGAGCCACCATGCCCTGAGAAGCCTGAGCCACATGGAGAGGCTACAGGTAGGCACTCTAGTCAATTGCTTTACTGAATTCCCAACCAAATGCCAGCATCAACTGCCAGCCATGTCATTGAGTCATTTGGGATGATTACCCCAGTTGAGCCTTCAAATGACTCCAGCCAACCCAGCTCCTACTGAAACTGCATGAGATACCCAGTAAGAATCTCCCAATCAAACCCAGGCAACCCACAGAACCATAAGAGATAATAAGAAATCATTATTTTAGGCCACTAGGCTTTGGGATGGTTTGTCACGTAGCAATGGACAACAAAAACACAGACCCTTTTGGTTTCCCTGCCATGTGGCTCTAAGAACAAGACCATCTTGGTTTATCTCACCTGTAAGTTGACCTACCTAAAGCTTTATGCTATAAGCAAAAGGAAACTAAAGTTCTAGCTGTTTCAAACCGTCAGTCCTCTTGAACATGACCTAGGGAGGCTACAAGTTCACAGCTCATTTACAGAACAGTGATTTTCAGCATAAATATTTGAAATTAATGAGAAGTCTTTGAACTTCTTAACTTTAGCTCTCCCCTCCCTTCAAGAATTCTAAATTGCCTTTTTCTCAAAGTGTCCCCGGCTGCTACTGAGTTCCAAGATTTTTAAAACCCTACATGAGTCAAACTGGCAAATGTACCATTTAAAAGTTGCAAGAAGTTTTAAGCCACTTGAGGAAAGTGTGAACCCTTGACTTTCCTTTGTGGCAGATGAACGTTTGGTTTAGAGCCAGGAAAGCCAATGGACCTTCAGTTGGGCAAAAGGATTGCAAGGATCCCTTTCTAAAAACAGGGCAGATTGAGGCTGCCACCCCAAGGAGCTAAGTGATCTGAACAAGGATGTAAAGGTTTGCCTCATGGGTGAGCAGAGTTACAGCTTTGTGGGGAATATTATCCTCAAAGCAGTCATTCTCAAACTTGAAACTACTTTTAAAAGAAAAAATTTTGGAAATCCTCAGCACTGTTTTAAGTTATTTTTATTATAAAATGATTTAAATATGTACAAATACATATTAAGGGCCTACTATGCACCAAGTACTATTCTAGGCACTGAGGACAGACCATGTCCCTGGCCTCAGGGAGTTAATGATTAATAGTGGACCAGACCACTTATTTTCTACACTTGGTATTATTTGAGACAGAAAAATCCAGATTTGGGGAAATGTACAAATGCTGCAACATTGTAATCTGATGTCTCTGGAAGGCTAACGGGCAAGACACATGTGTGGACAGGGGTAGAGAGGCCCTGAAAGGGAGTCAGTGTGCATGCTGTCATGTCCTGGAAAAGGGTTAAACCAGGGGCAGGAAATGGGGATTCAGCAAACAGCCTTACAGATGAGGTAAAGACAACCTCTCTCCAGATTCCCATCAGTCAAATCTGGACTATGAGGCAGTTGCCCAGAAAGCCCATTCTGCATTGGGAACTGCAGACGCAAGCACTTTAAGAACCTATAAAAGTGTTTGAAAACTTGGGGGAAGATTATTGGCTCCAAAATAAGTAATAAGCAAACTGCTAAGTCAGTATTAATAGATATTTAATTAAATGTCTTAAAAATGTAAAATTGTGTCAACAGCACTAATTGTTAAAATTAGTATTCATTAAAATGTCATTACATTTGGAAATAATTGGTCAGATTATCTCATTTTGCAAGAATTCTCAAATATACACAATTGCCAAGAAATCATTGCTAGTCATAAATCAAATGAGTTGCCAAATAATTTCCAATGGAAATTTACAAAAATCCTCTCATACAGTTAATATTAAATTAATATGGGATATGAGCATGTGTCCATGTATTTGACAGAAAGTGGAGTATGATCTCTAAAAGTTTGAGAATTTATAGGCAACAAAGGTCTCAAATGCCGAACAAAGGTTTGATTGCCCAGAGCCCTCTGGATGATCGGGGGGTAAGTGGTTTCCTGGCCATGTTGAATCAGGCTAATTGTTAAGTAGGGAGGGTATTAGCAAGGGGCTCAGGGCCACTCTAAACCCATACAGTGCCCTTGTGATTTACAAAATGGTGACCCTTCCAAGTAGGTGCAGCCTCAGCCAGGCCACAGAACATGATGAGCTGGGAGTGGACTAGATTTCAACCTCTGTGTATCTCCTGGGTTAGAGGCTATATTTGGTGTAACCAAAGATAGTTGTGTGCTGCTGGGTGGAGATATGGGGAGAGTCATTGGCAGCCAAGGCAGGTTAGGCGAGAGTCCAAGAGCATGGAAACCCATCCTGAGCATGAGAAGGTACTACAGAGCCCTCAGAAATAAGTGGAGGACATGTATGAGCACAGCATGTGATAATCAGATGACTGCGTCCTTAAAATAAAGTCCACATTTATTTTGTAGCTACAGGTTAGTGAAGCCAAGGCACAGAGGTGATAGCTTTTTTCCTTCACAGAGGCTCTAGTCTAACAAAAAATTTAGGCAGAATAAGAAAATCTTCAAAAGAAAATAAAAATTGTCTTCCCAACTTAAGTTCTAACATATTAATAATTACTTTACAAGTAAACAGCCGAACTACACCAATCAAAACTTAGAGATTGGTAGATGATAAAACACAGCTCATCTGTATGCTGTTTATAAGAAATTCACTTTAGGGGGCCGGCCCCGTGCCTGAGTGGTTAAGTTTGTGCACTCCGCTACGGCAGCCAAGGGTTTCAATGGTTCGGATCCTGGGTGTGGACATGGTACTGCTCATCAGGCCACATTGAGGCAGCGTCTCACGTACCACAACTAGAGGGACCCACAACTAAAAAATATACAGCTATGTACTAGGGGGATTTGGGGAGAAAAAAAGCAGAAAGAAAAGAAAAAGAAGATTGGCAACAGTTGTTAGCTCAGGTGCCAATCCTAAAAAAAAAAAAAAGAAATTCACTTTAAATTCAACAACATGTAGGTCAAAAGTAAAAGGATGGGGGAAAAGATATACCATGCAAATATTAATTTTGAAGAGCTAGAGTGACTATATTAATATCCAATAAAGTAGACTTCAGGAAAATTACTAGAAACAAAGAAGAGCATTACATAATGATTGAAGGATCCATCCACCAGGAAGACATAATGACCCTAAATGTGTGCTCACCAAAGAACACAGCCTTAATAAAGATGAAACAAAAACTGACAGAGCCGAAAGGAGAAATAGACAAATCCACAGTTATAGTTGGGGACTTCAACACCAGCCTCTACCCAAATAATAGAACCACTAGACAGAAAATCAGCAAGGACACAGAGATCTGAAAAACACAATCAACTGACATGGTCTAATTGCTGTAAACAGAACACTACAGTCAACAACAGCAGAATACATTTTTTTTAATCATCCAAGGAACATTCACTAAGACAGTCCGTAAACAAACCTAGCAAATTTAAAAGAAATAAAATCTGCCCATAATGTGTATTCTCTGACCATAATGGAATCAAACTAAAAATCAATAACAGAAAGAAAACAAGACAATCTCTAAATGTGCAGAAGTTAAACAACACTCTTTTACATAATCCATCAGAGAAAGAGAAAGTCTCAAAAGACTTTTAAAAAGAAGTGAAATGATAATACAACAGATAAAAATATGTAGGATGCAGCTAAAGCCATGTTGAGAAGGTAAATTATTGTACTAAGAAAAGCTTACATTAGAAATGCAGAAAGGTCTCCAATGAATCAAGAAACTAGAAAAAGGAGAGCAAAATAAACCCAAAGGCAAACAGGATGGAAGTGATAACGACAATAGCGGAAGTAAATGCAATCAAAAGTAGATAAGCAATAGAGAAAATCAATGAAATAAAATGCTAGTTCTTTGGGAAAAACTCAATAAAATTGATAAGACTCTAGCAAGACCAACAAAAATAAAAAGAGAATGGACGCAAGTCACCAATATCAAGTATGAAACAGAGACTATCATTATAGAGCCTGTAGCTGTTAAAAGGATACAAAGGGAATACTACAAAACACTGTATGCACATAAGCTCAACAACTTAGAGGAAATGGACAAATTCCTTGAAAACTACCAACTACTAAAACTCAACCAGGATGAACTAGATAATATAAACAGTCCTATTACTATTGAAGAAATTGAATTCATAATTTAAAAACTCTTGAGAAAGAGATCTTTAGGCCCAAATGGTTTCACTGGAGAATTCCACCAAACATTTAATTTTGCATAATCTCTTCCAGAAAATAGAAGAGGAGAGAATACTTCCCAACTCATTTTGTGAGGTCAGTCTTATCTTGATACCAAAACCAGATAGAGACAATACAAAAAAAGGATGAAACAGTAAATTTTTAGGGATTTCTGTTGGCTTTGCCTACACCAAAATGCCTTTTTCAGTTTATCCACTAGGATATAGGGATATATTTTTAAAAATAAATTTGCCTTCCCAGCTTAGACTCCTAGTCCCACTCTTCAGAGGAAACTATTTCTAAGAGAATATAATGAGAATCCTATTTTTGGTTAAAGAGGCAAGGAAAGAAATAAATATCTTTCCAAAAATGCAATGATGTTCTCCCAAACTGTCCTGTGAACAGCAAGGCCCATAGAACAGTGAGCCATGAAACCGCCTGAGGAAGGGAATTCACAAAGCTAATTTCTTATTTTTGGTCAGCAGTGCTCATGGAATCACTAACCATCCCCCATGAATCCTTCCTTCAAGTCCAAATTCTCGAATTAGCTCTTCTTAAAGGACACCCTCTGCATCAATGGCACATCACAATTGGTCTCCATTTGGTTGAGTTCCGGATTACCACAAATTATACACAGAGGAAAAAAGAAACTTAAATATCTCAACTATGGGGGATACTTCTAGAAGAGTTAACCCTGGTTCTCATTTTTGAGTTACTCTAAAAAATCCTAAGTTTTGAGGAATTTCCAAGAAACGTCACCCCTGACTCAGAGAGCAGGGCAGCTAAAGTATCCTAAGAATATTGGCATCAGTCCTCGCTGGCAGCAACCCTGGTAGGAACAACTCACAGCCTTTCCTACTAAGCCATTTTGCTGCTCTGCATCAGTATCTTGTTAACAGACCCCAGCACCCCTGCTGGGCTTCCATTAGCAAGAGGAGCCAGGGGCCCAACTCACCCGCAGGGCGGGGCGGGGCAGCTCCCATCCTTTTCACAACTGAGTTCTTTTGAGTTCAGCCATAGAACCCAATGTGCATGTTTTCCTTGAAACTGCCTCTATGCGAGCTAGGTGACTTTATTCTCTGAAGAGTACATGCCAGAATATTAAACGTTCTTCCACAGAAATACAAGATCAGGCTCTGAATCCATGCAGATGCAATCAGCCCAAATTTCATAGAATAATTCCATAATGTTAGTGTCACACATCCATCGTGTTACCTATTTCTTTAACATTTATTGCATGGCAACATGCCTTTCTCATTTTGGAAGGTGATTTCGTGGATTCTAGTAAGAAATACCTTCTTTGAACAAAGGCTGCACATAACCACAACGGCAGGCATTCAGCCAGAAAAACTAAGTCGGTGCTGGAAGAGCCAGCTTGTCACCTACTACAGGGCCTCTCTGAAAGGTATGGAAAAGGGACAAAGGACACTAGATACAATGTCGCCTGGGTGCTCAGAGATTCTCTAACAGTGCTTTAGTCACCTCTTGAAAGAAATGAAAATGAATTTTCTTCCCTTTTTTCATAAGATCCGATGTAATATAAGTTTTAAATGGATTTTTACCACAATTTCCCAGACTCTGAGGATGAGCCTTTTTTGAAAAAAGCAGCCATCTTTTCAGTATTTTACTGATGCTTTGCATTAATCATTTAAAAGCACCATCTGCCTCCTTTGCCAAGGGCTCCAGTTCTGAATTTAGAAGAGAAAGTACAGCAGAAAAAACCACAGGAACAAAAATTAAACTGTACGACCGCTAACCCAGCGCTGAGCTCCGTAGCAGTCGCGCGGGCTCCCAGGGGACGCATCCAGAACAGGGAAACTGAAGCCTGCACAGACTGCCTGCGCAAACAGCCTGTTAAAACGCCTCCCAGCAGCGGCACGGGGTGCACTTCAGGGGGCAGTTCACCAGCCAGGGCACAGGGGGCACGAGGCTCTTCCCATCTGCTGAGCGGTGGCCGTGCAAGGGCCACGAGACAGGACAACTGCTGGTTCGCTCACCATGCAATGTGGCAGTTGGCCAGCTTGCAGCGTTCGGGCTCGCCTGGGGCTGTGGGGTAAGGATGTGGGGTGTTGGGCATGGCTTGTTTTGCTTTTGCAATTAAGAAGCCAGAAATATTGCATTTCCAACTTAGTCGTTATCATTGAGAAAACACCACCTCGTAACTGATGATCAAGGTTCCCAGAAAAACAAAGTATGACATCAAGCGCTCTGAGGGTGGGGACAAAGGCAAGGCCAGGGCTTGAGCTCTCGGGTTACTCTGCCACCTTTGTGGCCTCTCCCTTCCTGTGAGCTCTCCAAGCACCCTGAGCTGTCAAGTGGGCGAATCCCTGGCTCTGGGTAGGGCTAGTGGGAAGGGGGTTTGCATATAAACTGTCAAGTTTGACTTTGCAAGGACTGACAAGTCAAATCTCACAGGCGCCTTTCTCCAAGCCCAGCAAATGCATACGGAGCTGGTATGTTTCCCAAGCCAGTGAATGCTTGGAGCTTTCACAGCAGTTTATAATCCCATAAGTCACAGCATAGAATAGTAAAGTCTGGTTGTTATCGCCATCTTGGTGCATTTAAAACCATGGGAAAGGGGCCGGCCCCCATGGCCGAGTGGTTATGTTTGCGCGCTCTGCTTCGGTGGCCCGGAGTTTCGCTGGTTCAGATCCTGGGCGCGAACATGGCACCGCTCATCAGGCCACACTGAGGCAGCGTCCCACACGCCACAACTAGAAGGACCCACAACTAAAATATACAATTATGTACTGGGGGGCTTTGGGGAGAAGAATAACGAAAAGCAACAAAACAAAACCATGGGAAGGAGTGATTCCGAAAACTGTTTTGTCCTGCACACTCAGGGGACAGGATTTCTTCACTTCAGACTTTCTAGTGTGAAAAACAGAGGCCCTGAGATTCCTCATGCTCAAACTCCACTGGCCAGTTTTAAATCTCCAGTCAGGCTTTCCCGCACCGATTCCCCACAGGCTGCTCCCCGTCTCATCCCCAGTTCCAGCGTCATTTCAGGGCCTCTGACTGCTTTTACGGCAGAGACGGTTCTTAGCGAGAGGATAATTTTCCCTCATGTTCTTCTAACGACTTTTCTCCGAGCTTTAGCTCCTCCAAGCCTATGAAGTCAGATCTCTTCCTGGCTCTGCCCTTATTAACTGTAAATTTACCTGACTGGAAATCTCACCTCACCCGCTTCGCCTCCATTTGTGTTCATACCCCATAGTTCCATTTAATAACTCTGGAAACTAATTTCTGACACAGTCTCAAATTCCCCTGCCTTCCATAAGTAGGGCTGAAAATACGCTTCCTAGCTGGCAAGTCACTTCAGACCAAAGGGGCTCGGACACCGACATGGAATTGCACAAATACTGCAGTGACGTGTGTGGAGAAACCAGCAGGGTGATGTTTCCTGTCAACATGGAATGGGAGGCTAAAGTTAGTTCCATGGGCGTCGTCTGGGGCCCGTTGTTTTCCTGAAGTTATAGGTTGTCACTTTATACAATGTCCAAGATTTTGTATATCACATAATTATGTTTTTCCAGATGTGAGTATCTGTGCTTCACGGGACATGCTCATAATTAACTTCACTTTGTGTAGCATGTGTTAGCTTTGGCCCTATAATCCCCTTTCCAATCCTATCTATCCCCATGTCTCCCTGCATAATGACACTTAGAAACAGGAAAACCCACCCGGGAAGCAACACCAAAGAAATACACTTGAGGCTTATATAACATGCTGTACCACACGTAGTCTCGGCCACATTCTCACCATCAGGGAGCAAAATGCCTTGAACAGTGAATTAGCAGGAGGGGGGAAGTTTTTCTCAAATTTTCTCTTCCAGATCATGGAAGTAAATGTAATGTTCAAGGTCAAATTCAGAGAATAATTCCTGCAATAAAAACTGTGGTGAAACCAGCCTATTTGTGGCTTCCCTGAAGACAACTGTCTTCCTTAAAGATGAACATGCATGTTAAATAACAACTCATTTTTACTGAGCACTTACTATGTGCTAGGCACATGCATTATGTGCAATAACTCACCAACTCCACTAGGAAGTTATCATTGGACCCATCTTATGATGAGAGAACAGGCGTCATCCTGCTGAGTCTCCTGGTTAGTATGGGACAAAGCCAGGAAACCGTAAAGTCTTACAGTTACTATGAGACGAAGGCAGAACTCATATCCAGCTCTGGCTGCCATCAAGGCTTGGCTCTTCCTCTCTGCCACGGTTGAGGGACGTCTTTTCTTGGAAAAGCCAGCCCTGTATATTTGGCTTTACTTTACTTTTCCACCATAGATGCTGGCTATTCAACTTTAAAAAACAGGCTGTGTAAAGAATAGTACTTTTTTATTTAATAGAAGTTATGACAAAAGTGGCTTTAGAGAAACAATCCCTCTAACCTGACCTGAAACATCAAACTAATTAACACTTCCTTAATTGTTTGCGGCAATGGCCAGTTCCTTCGGGCTAACATGAAAGCAGACTGCACACAGTCACTGCCACGTGGCCCGGATCTCTAATGGAGCTGCTCAGAAGCCAGTGCTGACTCTAGGCCCTGAGAAATCGGTCGCATTAGTCACAGAAGCCGAGTGTTAAATTCCTGCCACCGGTTAATATATCTCCCAGAACTCATCTTCCCTAAGGATGGAAGGAGGAAAATCATAACAGAGTTCAGGAGGCAAAGCAACCCAGGTAAGACCAACACACCTTGGTAATCTCTGCGAGGCCATCCATGTAGTACTAGAGAGTAACTCGAGTAGCTAATGTTTATCACAAATACCCTCAGTCATCAAGACCAGTTTACCCATAACCATCACCAGCAGACTAAGCAAACATTTTTTAGAAATGTAATCAAAATGATTAATTTATATGAGTCAATCACATTTACCTAAATGATTACAAGTAGTTTAAATGTTTTGATGATTGGAAAATTAGACCTCAGCTACCTGGAGTGTTACACCATGTGAAACATCTCTGAGATGATGCCAGACGTCACAATTTAGCCTAGAAGTTGGCTGTGGCAGTGCACTGGCTCCCGGCCGAGGGCACCATTCTCCTCTCCTCGATGCCAGATGGTCGAGCTACTTCACTGTGCAGCTCCTCTGCCTGCTTTCCCTGATGATGGAATGAGGCCATAGTTGAGAAACTGCCTTTTTAAAAGCACCCAACAAACCAAGGTATATGAATTAAAAAAAAAAATTAGAAGCTGATGTCTGGAAATCAGGGGAGGGAATTCTCCGAGGCCCGACCCCATCTTGCTGTATAACTGTCTAACTTCCCAAATCCTGAGAACACGGCCAGGGACCTCTGATTGACAGAATACAAATCAATTAATAGTGAAAGGGGGATACCTGGGAAAAATCACATCTGATCCTCCTTTTCCATGCTCATTTTCTAAACTTTCTTTTTCCACTCTCTCCTTACAGTAGCCATGACCTCATCGCCAGATCTGTGGGCCCACCTGGTTCATTGTCTCTCACCCTCCAGGCTTGGACTTCATTAAATTTCCCATTTCTTTCACCATTCTGGCCACTGGACCTGAGACAAAATGGTCTCTTTGGGCATGTTCTCAATGTTCTGACTGTAGCATCCTTCAGATAATATATAAATAAAACTCCTCAGGATTATGTGCTCAGATGCACAGATAAAAATTCTGAAAAAATGACCTTTTAAGGATTCAACTGTCATACATTGCAGATTAATGAAAAGACCAGAAATCTTGAAGATGTTGTTGGAATTCAGAGGATTGATTTTTGAATTCCTGTTCCACCACTTACTAGCTATATAACCTTGAACAACTACATTATTTATGGAAATGAAACTTTCCTCATCTATTAATTAGAGAAAACATGGGCTCCTTGCCTCAAAATGCTGTTACGAGGATTTAAATGGGTGACGTATGCTTATCAGAGATGTTGGCATTTTGTAAGTGTTCAATAAATGTTAGTTGCTAATACTTCCATTAAAGGTAATCATATCTTTCCCTATTCAGTTTATACATTTAGTACAACTTAGAATTTTTGCCAGGTTTGGATCAATAGAAAAATCTTGGCAAACAAACTTTCACGTTGTATCTCTGGTTTTCATGTGTGTGCTCAGCCCTCAGGTTTCTCTTAAGTCATCTAAAAGAAACTCAAAAGACTTCATTCATTGAGGAAGCATTCACTGAGGCCTCAATGAGTGTAAAGACAGAAAAAAGAGTCAAGATCTTCCCGCCACGTTTACTCCCAACGGCCCACTGACCACAGTGAAGTCAGAGTCTCTGGCCAACTTTACAGATTCAAATCGTTAACCAGTCTGGCATGTGGTGACCCACTATAATAAAAAATCCCAAATCAGCTGTGATACAGCATCATAGATTCAGTCAGAATATCAGCCACAGCAAAGTTACCCAGAAATCCAATGGTCTAGAAGCCACTAGATGAAGAAGACCAAAGCTCACCCTTTGAAAAAGGAATACAAAGAAATATGGGGTTGATTTCCAAATGGAATTAAATGAAAGTGATACATAAATTATAGTATACAAATTTCTGCAGTGAACTTATGAATAATTATAAACTAATCTAAATCTTTGACTTTTAATTTCTGCCGAGTAAGAATTTTCCACCCCTCATTGCAGGTTTTACTTCTGATACAGAGTCACCATTTGCTGTTTTCACCAGGTTGGTGACCCTTTGCTTGATCACCTCAGTTACAGAATAAACTGCTGCTGATTCTGAACTATGAATTTTAATTTTTATATAACTTTTTCAAAGTTAGAAATGATTAGAAGTATTATCAAGTAAGATGAAGCTAATGCATTTCTATCTATGCAACTTGATTCAAATTGACATCAATGTAACATATCAAAATCATATAAACAGTAGCATCAAGAACAGAGTAGAGGGGCCAGTCCCGTGGGCGAGTGGTTAAGTTCGTGTGCTCCGCTTCGGTGGCCCAGGGTTTCGCCAGTTCAAATCCTGGGCGCAGACATGGCCATGCTGAGGCGACATCCCACATGCCACAACTAGAAGGACCCACAACTAAAAATACACAACTATGTACCAGGGGGCTTTGGGAGATAAAGGAAAAATAAAAATCTTAAAAAATAATAATAATAAAAAAGAACAGAGTAGATAATGGAACCAACTTCTCAGGCAGCAAAAAGCAGCTAACTAAATTTTAGTTCTTCCCTCCAAAAAAATATTTTTTTAAATTTTCATGTAAATAGTGTCATTCTAAAGCACCATATGCGTAGAATGAAACAAGCAGACACAGCTGGCTCCTGGCCATGGCAGATGGAAGGAAACCAATGAAGCAGTTAAGCATCAAGCTGAGGGGCTTACACACACACGCATGTGCGCACACACACACAGGCTCCTAATAAATATTATCAGATGTCGATGAAGTACTCAGTTTCACTGGGCGTCTCAGATGGTAGGTGACACTAATGAAATTATTAACAACTTTATAAACACTGACAAGGTGGATGTGCTCTTGCTATCAGTTACAATGTGGAAGCACATTAACTTGCACACACACAAATCATCTCAGCTTCCTAATTTCATACCTCTTTCCTGCTCAGAAGGGCTTCCAGAACCATGCCCAGGTTTCCACACAAAATACCTTGCTATAACCTCCCAGCCACTGTGGCGATTCATGAAACTGTTTTAAAAAGAGCTTGTCAATCTGACATTGAGAAGACCCGCGACTTCTCCAGAGCCCGGCAGTCCCAAGCTCTGTCACATCTGCTGGGGGAGGAGAGCCACTGGCTGCCTGCTGGCCAGCTTGCCAGTGGGACTTGTTTGTACTCCCTCTGCAGCAGGTAATCTATTATTCTGTTTTTAGTATTTCCAGTGCAGGCAGGCCAGCTGGAATCCTTGGGAAGTGGCCCTGAGCTGGCATAAAATGAGACAGGAACTTTAGAATGTCCTGCCCTCCACGTGCGCATTCAAATACATTGTCCTGACTAGCTGTGTGTTCTTATGCCAGTCACTTAACCTCTCTGGACTTCAGTTTTCTTATCTGCAAAACGATAGGACTGAAACTCTAAGGTACCTTCCGACTCAAACATCCTGTGAGGAATCACTGTGAAGAATTCCATGCCTATAGAATTTGTGTAAAGCTATCAAGGCAGAAGAGTCTGTGATGAAAAAGACATCTAAAAATGCACAGAAAAGACGAGTTGCCTTATAAAAATGGAAGCCAAGAGAGAGAAAAATATCTCAGCCCCAAACATAACATGTTAAGCACTGTGTGGTAAATAGAATTATCAGGCTCAATTTGTCACTCCCCCATCGCAGTAGCATATGTCCTTGCCATATCCTGATAGTGTGTGGCATGTTCTGCCCCACCCCTTGACCTTGTGACTCGGCCTCATGACTCACTCTGGTCAGTGGGATACAGTGAAAGTCGTACAGGCAGAGACTCCAGATGCGCTTGTGCATGGGGGTCGCTCTCCTGAACTTCTGCCTCTGCCACAGGGAAAATGTACCACAGGTGGTCCCTGCCTGTTCGGTTTGAACCCCAGAAGAGACCCGTGCAGCGGTCCTGAGTCAGGCCTATAGCTGAAGGCCAACCAAGTCCAGGTGAGTACCACAGCCCCATGAGCAAGACAAAAGGTATTTTTGTTGTAAGCCACTGAGATTTTGAGGTTGTTACAGAGCATCACTACAAGAAAAGCTGACTGATAAAGCCTGAAAGGAAATTATATACAGAGAAAGAAGAAAATGCCTAGAGAACCTGAGAAGACAAACCCCTGACTATCTGTCTACGTATCACAGAGCCTGGAACCAAGTGTACTCAACAGGGTCACAAGTGTGTCAGAATGACAGTCACGTTGATTTGAAAACTGCACCCAAATTACAACAGGACTTTCTATGCTAAATTTAAAACAAATATAAACAATGACCGTAAGTGGTTAGCTTACTAACAAAATTAGACCTTTATTGGGAAAGAGGTAAGAGAAAAATTTTAAATTCCTGAAACTTCATTTAGGACATTGGTTTTTACAAACTACCACCTTCTGTCTTTTCACATTGTGCTCGGCCTGCGGATGCTGCTGGTGTTTATCACCATAAGCCATGGGGATGTCAAAGGCACACCTTGCTTTTTTCTTTGCAAATGAACTTTTATTTTTTATTTTTTAAATTGAGATATAATTGACCTATAACATTGTGTAAGTTTAAGGTGTACATATTGGTTTGATGCATTTGTATATTGCAATATGATTTCCACTGAAGTATTAGCTAACACCTCTATCACGTTATATAATTATCATTTCTTTTATGTGGTGAGATCAATCAAGATCTAGTCCCGTAGCAACTTTGAAGTTTATAATACAGTATTATTGACTATCTTCACTATGCTGTGCATTAGATCTCCAGAACTTATCTACTGGTTGCAAGTTTGTGCCCTTAAACAACATGTCCTGATTCCTCGCCCCAGCCCCCGGTAACCACCAGTCCACTCTCTGTGTTTTTGAGTGGGCTTTTTAGATTCCACATATAAGTGAGATCATACAGTATTTGTCTTTCTCTAATGTTACTCACTTAGCATTATGCCCTCAAGATCTATCCATGTTGTCGCAAATGGCAGGATTTCCTTCTTTCTCATGGATGACTAATATTCCGTTATACATATATGTATCATATTTTCTGTATCCATTCATCCATTGATGGACACTTAGGGTGTTTCCATATCTTGCCTACTGTGAATAATGCTGCAGTGAACATGGGTGTGCAGATATCTCTTTGAAATACTGATTTCAATTCCTTCAGATATATACCCAGGAGTAGGATTGCTGGAACATAGCGTAGTTCCATTTTTAATTTTTTGAGGAATCTCCATACTGTTTTCCATAAAGGCTGCACCAATTTACATTCCCACCAACAGTGCATAAGGATTCCCTTTTCTCTATATCCTTACCAGCACTAGTTAGCTCTTTTCCTTTTGATGACAGTCATTCTAACAAGTGTGAGGTGATATCTCACTGTGATTTTGATTTGCATTTCTCTGATGATTAGCGATGTTGAGCATCTTTTCATGTACTGGTTAGCCATTTGTATGTCTTCTTTAGAAAAATGTCTATTCAGGTCCTTTCCCCATTTTTAAATTGGATTATTTGCTTTTTTGCTATTGAGTTGAGTTCTTTATATTTTTTGTACATTAACCCTTTATCAGAAATATGGCTTGGGAATATTTTCTCCCATTCTGTAGGTTGCCTTTTCAATTTATTGATTGTTTCCTTTGCGGTGCAGAAGCGCTTTAGTTTAGTGTAGTTCCACTTATTTATTTTACAATGTTTCAAGTTCTCCTAGGATCCAGAAGCTGCTGAATCTGAACAAATCAGCTTTAAAGAGAAATGTGCACCCACCTGTCCTGTAATTAAATAATATAATTACCATGTTACCATCTGATTTTTATGCTGCTCTGTCTATCAGAGCCACGAGTCCTGCTCAGCCAACTTTAGGATTTTTATGGTAAATGTACCAACGTCTTAGTTTTGTTTAACAGACTAGGCAGAAAGGACCAGAGAATAAACTGGGAAGAGAGGATAAACTCCCAAAGCTCAGTCAACATCTGAGCAGCAGTCACACTAATAACAATAAAGTCTCTGTTATCTTATACCACTTGATACTAGATTATGTAGCCAATGAAAACATAGTTCTGAAAAGTTTGGGATAATCTATAAGTGACGTATGCTGTAACATTAAATGAAAAAAGCAGCATACAAAACAGTATCCACAGTAAGCTCACAACAATGGAAAAAGAAAGTGCACCAGAAAACCAGATTTGGAATATTCTCAGCATTGTTAACACATTCTGTTTGAGTGCTAGAGCATTTGAGTGATTAATTTTTTTCTATTTTCCTGCATTATCCATATTTTCCATATTGACTGTGCACTACTCAAATAAAACATCTTGTGAGATTACTTTTCCTACATTACAAGTTTACTCTTTCAAAATGTAGTTTTTCTTTTTGGTACACTTTGTTTTATTTTCTTCCACATCTTGCCATCAAGTTTATGTATTTATATCTGATCTTCAAAAGTTTTGTGAATTACCAATGACACAAATGTTTGGTCCCACAGCTAAAATTACAGCTGCAATTTTTTTTAAGCCCAATGCTAACCAGAACAATGAAATGATATAATCTCTACAAAAGAGTTGATAGTGCCTAACAGCATGGTCATTAAAAATGAAGATCCCATCTTCTTATTGCAAGACCAGGGACATTTTGACATCACAAAGCACATGAAAACATTGGGTCCCAAAGACACCAATCAGATCCCCAAATTTGTAATTATTTCAACAGAATGGACTAATTCAAAAGTTATACTTAAATTATAAATATTATAATCTCAAAAGAATAAAGAATTAGCATACTCTTCATCCCAGAGAACTTCAAAGATTTTATTTAATAACGTATCATGATCTCTATTTCAGCAAAGACAAGTAGAAACTGGAAATGTGAAATGATTTTCCCAGGGTCACACAGAGTTAAAATATGATTGTGCTAGATGCTGATTAATGAATGTTTCCTGAGTATATCATTAGAATCTTGAAAACATATGTTACCACTGAGCTGTGTAGAGAAAATGGTTTTTTTATCTGATCAAAATTCCCATGTTGCAAAAGTAATTTTGTATAAGCCAGTATTTAGTGTTTTCATTTCCAAAGAAAACATTTGAAAAAATAAAACTACTTCCCACTTGGCCTTGTGGGGAATTACTACTAATGACTATTGTTAAACAGTTTGCAAAAATATGACATGCTTTTTCATTGCCTGATAATAAGACTAGCAGAACAAAGCATAAGTAAGTAACTCTATGCTATTGTTTTTCAGCTTCAGAAAATTATACACGCTTTTACTAGTTGATAATTTTGTGCACTTAAAATCTAGAAAGACTCATTAAAAATTAAATACTCATATCATAAATAATACAAGCATATCTTGAAAAGATATGGAAGATGGACTGTTGGCACTTTGTAAAATTAACAGTGAAAGACTGCTACGTCCTACTTCAAAGATTTACCTAAATTTCTAGGAAGGCTCAAGAACAATTTTGAAAGTTTGCTTAATGTGTAAATTCTCTTATGATTTGTAAGGGCCAAGAAACAGCAAAATTACCTCCTAGCTATTCCAACACACACACACACCCACCCACCCACCAGCTACATCATAGCAACTAAGATCACTCATGAATTGATTTTTTGTTTTAAAGCAGCGCTCCACTACACTGTTTTCCCCTCACGAAGAAAACATGCCTTAGCCTGCCCTGGGTTGTCTGTGAGGGGAGAAGCGGAACCTCGCCAGGATCACTGGGAGAGTGACACACTTGTGGAGGAGCTTCCAGTGAGCGATGTCATATGCAGTTAATTAATACTAGAAAGAGCAGTGCAGACATTGTCAATAAAAAGATAACAAGGGCGACCAAACAATAGAGCACCCTAACAATTTGGGGTTTTATTAGAGAGGAACAGCTTGTCTGCCTCCATGTAAAGGAATTTTTCTTAAGCACACTCTCTGCCCCTGAGGAAGAGGAGTGACAGATGGGACTGGTCAATTTGGGGCAAATGGAGAGGCACGTTCCGCTCCACTCTAGTCTCCTTCCCCTTGAGAATGCACCTGGTCACGCCGAGCACATGTTCTCACTGCTCTTCCAGCCCCAGAGCTTCCCCGGGCAGGCACCGTCCTCGAGGGGAATCCACCCAGCTGGATGCCACCTGGGGCATAGAGCAGTTCTGCCTAACTCGGGGCTTCAGCTGTTAGCAACCCACGTGGCCAGCAGAGCCAAAGCCATGGCCTTCCTCCTGGCTTCCGGCAGTTAACAGGAGAGATTTGGTGCCTGTCTTTACGCTGTTTCATATTTCACTTTGTTCGGAAACCAAGCCTCTCTGAGTACCAGTTTTAGAGCGGTTTTGTTCTGATGGTGCCGTAGCAAATCACTATACTTACTCGCAGTAAAGGGCTTCCATTCATTGCTGATTGATTTGCAAAAACTCAAGCCAAATCTACTGCTTGATTTATAAGGAAGCCATCAATCATCGCACGAGAGAGTGAGTCTACACTTGGATAATCTGCTTACCAACATCTCAGTTCTGTCACAGCGCTCTATGGCTTGGGCTATTATGCATTAATGTTTCTCTTTTCAAAGGCTCATTGATTTTTACTTTAAAGTATTATGCCAAAAGAAAACTATGTCACCATTGTGAAAGGAAAATGAGTCCCACTTGTCAAGGATCAACACCAAAAACATACAGAGCACTTAGCCTATGGCAGGCACCATTTATAAGTGCTACCTGTGAGGTCGGTACTGTTATTGCTGTCATTTTACAGATGAGAAAATTTGGAGAGATTATGGAGACATGGAGAGATTAGGAAATTTGCCCAAAGTCAGGCAGCTAGCGAAGGGTAGCCTGGGCTCTGCCCAAGGTGTCCTGGCTCCAGAGTCAGCGTCAAATGTAGGAAGTGACCATAAAGACAAAGGCAGTGGAAAGAAATCAGTGCTCTCACAGCATGAAATTGAAAAGGAAATGCAAAGCGTAATAACCAAGTGATAAAAACTCACCTCTGAAAATATTTTTGCACAAGAAATAAATATTAATAATCAGTAACTAATAAAATTTAACAATGAAAATAAAATACAAAGAATAATGACCGATTGATTTATAAACATTTGCTCCTGAAAATACTATTTTTCTCATGCAAAAAATAACTGTTAATGATAAGTCAACAATAAAGGCTTCCTTTTATGTAGCTTCATTTTAAGATTAATTAAAGTAAAATGCCCTGAAGGGAAAGAGTGTTTTAGTTCGTTTTTGCCCCTCTTTTGCTATGTCCTGCACAGAAAGCTACAGAGGTTGAATAGACCTGAACCACACTGAGTTTACATAACGGTGTTTTCCCACCACATTCTCCAAAGTCCTTATGAGTAGTAATTTTTACCCCCCACCCCACCTCTTTCCCCACAGGAACCTGCCTTCAGGTGATCCCTGTGGCAGGTTGGCGGGAAGTCAGTTATAGTCCTCCGCTCCACCACTGGAGTTCCACCTAAGCAGTCATACTGTATCTGTGAAATCAGGGATGCGATGAGTTATTCTCTTCATCAAATATTCGCGAAGAGACACAGTGTTGTCTCCCCCACTCCGTTCCCTTTGCCTCCCGGTCACACAGCTGCTCTGCATTTCCCAGCCTCCCTTGCAGTTAGGTGGGGTCACATGGCTGACTCTGGCCAACAGAATATGAGTAGAAGTGAGTGGCGGCACATTAGTGATCCTGAATGCCTTCTCTTTGTCTGTGGCTGGAGAAAGCGGACTCAAGGACCTAGAGGAACCTCAAGTCCCAAATAGAAGGAGTCTGAGCCCTGAAGGACTGTGGAGCAGAGGACCCGCTCCCGCCAAAGCCCACAGTGGTCTACCAAGTGAGATGAGAGATAACCGTTGACTGTCTTAACTCACTTCGATTTCGAGATAGTTTATGATAGGAATTAGTTTATTCTGATTAATATAACATATTAAAACAAATTGTTCCTCTGGGTATCCCTTAAAGTGACCACTCTTTGGTAGACACTGATACAGGCAACACCGCCCCCACCTACACAGCTTGGTCATTCCACAGAAAATGTGCTTCCAGATGCTGACAAAAATCATCCAAGACTGCATTCTACCAAGTCACCTTCTAGCTAATTCTTCTCTGGAACTTACTAGTTTTTCTCTTTCTGCTAATTCTTCATTATAATCGGTGCCTGAATAAGCAGGACTCATGGGGTTTAATCGCAAGAAATTGTTTTTCCCACTGTCTTTTTTTTTTAATTTTTATTTTTTTCGGATGTACATCATATTTCAAATTCTGGAGACATTACATCATGTTCACCACCCGAACACTAATTAGAGTGCATCCCCTCACATGTGACCCTAATCACCCCTTTTGCTCTCCCCCGTCCCCCCTTCCCCCTCCCCCTCCCCCTCCCCCCTTCCCCCTCCCCCCTCTCCCCTTCCCCAATGGTAACCACCAGTCCAATCTCCAATGCTATGTGTTTTTTGTGTGTGTGTCTTTTTTTTTTTTTTAAAGATTTATTTTTTCCTTTTTCTCCCCAAAGCCCCCCGGTACATAGTTGTATATTCTTCGTTGTGGGTCCTTCTAGCTGTGGCATGTGAGACGCCGCCTCAGCGTGGTCCGACGAGCAGTGCCATGTCCGCGCCCAGGATTCGAACCAACGAAACACTGGGCCGCCTGCAGTGGAGTGCTCGAACTCAACCACTCGGCCACGGGGCCAGCCCCGTGTGTGTCGTTTTTATCTTCTACTTATGAGTGAGATCATATGGTATTTGACTTTCTCCCTCTGATTTATTTCACTCAGCATAATACCCTCAAGGTCCATCCATGTTGTCGCAAACCCACTGTCTTTTTTTAAACCCAGTCAGGTCCTTCCTTACCCCTGACTTTAAGGTTATGCTTAGGTTAAAAAACAATCTACTGTCATTTAAAATCACAATTGCAATCCAAATTCAGTATTTAAAAGTGTCTAGTTGGATAAGGTAATCAACAGACCAATTGTCATTCAAAGTTAAGACTCCTCTCTTCCACGCGCCCCTCCCGGATCCCTGGCCAGCAGCAAGCTGCTCTTCTTCCCGCCCCCTTTTGGGGAAAGATGGTCTGCAAAAATACATCTTCTGTATTAAATCTCTTCTCCCTCACTTGCCAGCAGCTATTTCTGACCTGTGTCCCACCCAGGATTGAAGCTTCAAGGGGGAAGAAGAAAAAGAGCAGGCAAATTCCCACTTGACAAGTACTATAGGAAGACAGTGCTGTTTCTTCTGGTGTCGGTGGACATTTAGAGCTGACATTTTCTATTGTGAGTATCTTCATGGGTTCCCAGGAGACCGGAGAATCTCAGTAGAATTATTCCAGGCCATTGGTTGCACATGTGGTCCCTAGGATCCACATTCCATCTCCATCATCAGAGTGATTATTCAGACACACCAGCAGGTCGTCATTCCTCTGCCAGAGCACTCCCCATCCTCTCTCTCTGGCTCCTTTGATTTCCCAGCGGGGATGGGTGAGTGAGTGACAGACAGCAGTCTACCAAGACTGTCTATCCACAAGGGTCATGCTTTAAGCTCTCCGGGAGTCTTCTCCTCAGATTTGAGATAAGGGGGGTGAGCACCTCCCTACTCCTTCCTTTTGCTTAGTTTAAGTGGAATCACAACACAGCTTTCCCCAGAGAAATCCCCCTCACAGAATTGTTTACATTTTGAATCGTCGATTCACTTACCCTTGACTTAGGTGAGGGGCTTAATGAGTCATGTAAGTGATTTTCAGACTTCCCTTCCTAAATTCTGCCTGTAGTTGAACAATTCCTTTTGAAGTAGACTTTCTATTTATCTTGGTACCTCAGCCAGAACTTCACAATCCTATTATCCCAGTTAAATCAAGGTCTTCTTCGTGAGCAGGCCTTCCAGTTAGTGCACATTTTTAGGCTCCTGGCACCTTATTTAACATGTCTACACTGTAGTGTGGCTTGCCTATTGATTCCTGCACGTAGCAGTTGCTTGCTTTGGCGGGTCAACAGCTATTCCACTTCCATTTCCTTCAAGTACACAATTTTTTTTTTTTTTTTTAAGATTTTATTTTTTTCCTTTTTCTCCCCAAAGCCCCCCGGTACATAGTTGTATATTCTTTGTTGTGGATCCTTCTAGTTGTGGCATGTGGGATGCTGCCTCAGCGTGGTTTGATGAGCAGTGCCATGTCCGCGCCCAGGATTCGAACCAACGAAACACTGGGCCGCCTGCAGCGGAGCGCGCGAACTTAACCACTGGGCCACGGGGCCAGCCCCCCTTCAAGTACACAATTTAATGTTTTTCTGACCACTTCTGCGGAGCCTTGTCAGTCTAAGTTCCTATTCTTCCATATTTGTAGAACAGCAATCTGGTTGGACGTGCAGGCTAAGGGCCTAGTCCTGAAGTGGTGATTGCTTAATTTTTACTCAGATTATAGGTCGCAGATCAATAAAAACACCAGTGTTCTAAAGATGCTTTTCTTCACACGTCACACAAGATTCGAGGTTCATTTGTCTATATTTATCTTGCTAATTTATTACTGTTTGTTGTCTGTTCCTCGCACACCCTACCCCCACCCCACGAGCATGTCAGCGCATGACAGCATAGAGCCCAGCCATCAAGGTGACTGCTGTAAGCCATCCCCAGTGCCTACGACTGTGACACAGAAGACGCTCTAAACCAGGGCTTCTCAAACTGCAGGGAGCATGAGACTCAGCTGGGCATGATTCTCACTCAGCAGACCTGGCGTGGGGCTGGAGACGCTGCTTTTCTAGCAAGCTCCTAGGTGATGCCGATGGTCTGCAGACACCCACACTCTGAGTAGCAAGGTTGAGAAATGTGTGTTGAATGAATTTTACTTTTTGCTTGTTTATTTGTTGTTTACAATAGTTTAGGGAGGCTGACATTATGGGGCAGGGAGCTTCTCAAAATTTGTCCCTTGCCACCACCACTGACTATCCCCAAATATAGCCTCTGCTCTCGCCTTTCTTGGCATCAATACCTAGTGTCTTACACTCGGGTTCATGTGAGTCCATCCTTCCTGCAACAAAGTCCCTGAGTGCTCACAGCTCTGCGATTGTCCGTAGTAGGCAGGTTTCCACTTGAAAAAGGAGAGCTCTGTCTTTGATCTTTGTCAGAGTCTGTTCACAATCTAGGCCTTATTTCAGAGAACGCTGTGCAAAAGGGCCAGACCTGCGCTTGGGGTCAAGGACTCTGAACTGTGCAAGTCTCAGCGAGGCTCAGAGAAAAAGGCTCATTCCACCTTTTTGGAGGTGAAAATGACCATTCAGACTACACACCTGGAAGGTGCGGCCCCAACTTTCTTTTTAACTCCTCTAAGGCAGCTGGATGCTCTGCATGAATTTGCACAGTATTAGATGATTCTAATCACCTCAGTCAGCGATAAACTGACTTATTAGAGAAACTTCTGTTCCAAATCCCAGTTTTGGAGACAATAAACAAGACAGACATTACCAGGAACCTGTGAGCTCAGGGTAGAGGGCAGCGTGGGTAGCAGAAGCCTCCAGCCGAGCCATGCTGGAGGAGGGCTCCATGAAGTGCCATTAGGGGTCTGGACTCACAGCTGAAGCGGCAGCTTCTCCAAATTCGTTTGTGTTACTTATCCCTTGAATTGGGTAATTCTTGCGCATTTCCCACCATAAGTGAGTACTGCAGCTTAGAAAGTCTGGGAAGGAAGGGTGGAAAGAGCAAAGAGTTCAGAGTGTGGGTTCATTTTCAGATTCGCTACTGACTATCTGTGTGACTTGGGGCAATGTACATAATGTCTGAGCCTGAATTGTCTCATCTTTAGAAAAGGATAAGAATGATATTCTTGCAAGGTTACTGTGAGAATTAAATAAAATATATACCAAAAGGCTTAACGCAGTGCCTAGCATTTATTTTATTTATTTATTTATTTTTTTTTTTTGAGGAAGATTAACCCTGAGCTAATTACTGCCAGTCCTCCCCTTTTTTGCTGAGGAAGCCTGGCCCTCAGCTAACATCCATGCCCATCTTCCTCTACTTTATATGTGGGATGCCTACCACAACATGGCGTGCCAAGCTGTGCCATATCCACACCTGGGATCCGAACCAGCAAACCCCGGGCTGCTGGGAAGCGGAATGTGTGAACTTAACTGCTGGGCCACCGGGCCGGCCCCCAGTGCCTAGCATTTAACAGGGACTGAGCAAATATTCCCCTTCTCTTCCAGGACCACACAGATGTGGAAGACACGTGGTATCTGCAGGCACCTCAGGTTTGTAAAGCTCTTTAACTTTTAAAGCACCTTCACAGCTGTTTTCTTTGTTTTTTCAGTAGGGGAAAGGAAGATGTGAAGAAAAGAAATACAGAAAGAAACCCACTTGATCATGATGTATGATCTTTTTAATGTATTGTTGTATTCGATTTGCTAGGATTTTGTTGAGGATTTTTGCATCGATGTTCATCAGTGATATTGGCCTGTAACTTTCTTTTCTTGTGTTGTCCTTGTCTGGTTTTGGTATGAGGATAATGTTTGCTTCGTAGAAGGAGTTAGGAAGCCTCCCCTCCTCTTCAATTTTTTGGAAGAGTTTGAGAAGGATAGGTATTGAGTCTTCTTTGAATGTTTGATAGAATTCACCAGGGAAGCCATCTGCTCCTGGACTTTTATTTTTTGGGAGGTTTTTGATTGCTGTTTTGATATCCTTACTGGTGTTTGGTCTATTCAAACTTTCTACTTCTTCTTGGTTCAGTTTTGGAAGGTTGTATGTTTCTAAGAATTTATCCATTTCATCTAGATTATCCAATTTTTTGGTGTAAAGCTTTTCATAGTATTCTCTTACTATCTTTTGTATTTCTGAGGTGTCCGTTGTAATCTCTCCTCTTTCGTTTCTGATTTTATTTATTTGAGCCTTCTCTCTTTTTTTCTTGGTGAGTCTAGCTAAGGGTTTGTCAATTTTGTTTATCTTTTCGAAGAACCAGCTCTTGGTTTCACTAATTTTTCCTATTGTTTTTTTAGTCTCTATTTCATTTATTTCTGCTCTGATTTTTATTATTTCCTTCCTTCTGCTGATTTTGGGCTTTGTTTGTTGTTCTTTTTCCAGTACCGTTAGGTGCACTTTTAGATTGTCTATTTGGGATTTTTATTCTTTGTTGAGGTATGCCTGAATTGCTATAAACTTCCCTCGTAGAACCGCTTTTGCTGTATCCCACAGATTTTGGCATGTTGTGTTTTCATTTTCATTTGTCTCCAGGAATTTTTTTATTTCTTCTTTGATTTCTTCATTGACCCAATCATTGTTCAGTAGCATTTTGTTCAATCTCCACATTTTTGTGGCTTTTCTGGTTTTCTTTCTGTAGTTGATTTCCAGTTTCATACCTTTGTGGTCAGAAAAGATGCATGGTATTATTTCGATCTTCTTAAATTTATTGAGACTTGTTTGGGTTTCATTCCAGGGATGCAGGGATGGTTCAACATCTGCAAATCTATCAACGTGATACACCACATTAACAAAATGAAGAATAAAAACCACATGATCATCTCAATAGATGCAGAGAAAGCATTTGACAAGATACAGCATTCATTTATGATAAAAACTCTAAATAAATTGGGTATTGAAGGAAAATACCTCAACATAATAAAGGCCATATATGACAAACCCACAGCAAATATCATTCTCAATGGAGAAAAACTGAAAGCTATCCCTCTAAGAACAGGAACCAGACAAGGATGCCTACTGTCACCACTCTTATTTAACATAGTATTAGAAGTCCTAGCCAGAGCAATCAGGCAAGAAAAAGAAATAAAAGGGATCCCCACTGGAAAAGAAGAAGTGAAACTGTCACTCTTTGTGGATGACATGATTTTATATCTAGAAAACCCTAAAGAGTCCACTAAAAAACTTTTAGAAATAATAAAGGAATACAGTCAAGTTGCGGGATACAAAATCAATGTACAAAAATCCATTGCGTTTCTATACACTAACAATGAAGTAGCAGAAAGAGAAATTAAGAATACAATCCCATTTACAATTGCAACAAAAAGAATAAAATACCTAGGAATAAACTTAACGAAAGAGGTGAAAGATCTGTACACCGAAAACTATGAAACATTGTTGAAAGAAATCGAAGAAGACACAAAGAAATGGAAAGATATTCCGTGCTCTTGGATTGGAAGAATTAACATTGTTAAAATGTCTATACTTCCTAAAGCAATCTATAGATTCAACGCAATCCCTATCAAAGTTCCAACAACATTTTTTACAGAAATAGAACAAAGAATCCTAAAATTTATATAGAACAACAAAAGACCCCGAATGGCCAAAGGATTCCTGAGAAAAAAGAACAAAGCTGGAAGTATCACACTCCCCGATTTCAAATTATGCTACAAAGCCTTAGTAACCAAAACAGCATGGTACTGGCACAAAAACAGACACACAGATCAATGGAACAAAATTGAGAGCCCAGAAGTAAACCCACACGTTTATGGACAGCTAATATTCGACAAGGGAGCCAAGAGCATACGATGGAGAAAGGAGAGTCTCTTCAATAAACGGTGTTGGGAAAACTGGACAGCCACATGCAAAAGAATGAAAGTAGACCATTCCCTTACACCATGCACAAAAATCAACTCAAAATGGATCAAAGACTTGAATGTAAGACCCGAAACCATGAGACTTCTAGAAGAAAACACAGGCAGTACGCTCTATGACATTGGTCTGAGCAGCATATTTTCAAGTCCAATGCCTGACCGGGCAAGGGAAACAAAAGAAAAAATGAACAAATGGGACTACATCAAACTAAAAAGTTTCTGCACAGCAAAGGAAACCATCAACAAAACGAAAAGACAACCTAACAATTGGGAGAAGATATTTGCAAACCATGTATCAGATAAGGGGTTAATATCCAAAATATACAAAGAACTCATACAGCTCAACAACAAAAAAACCAACAATCCAATTAGAAAATGGGCAAAAGATCTGAACAGAGATTTCTCCAAAGAAGAAATACAGATGGCCAATAGGCATATGAAAAGATGCTCAACATCATTAGCTATCAGGGAAATGAAAATCAAAAGTACAATGAGGTATCACCTCACTCCGGTCAGAATGGCTATAATTAACAAGACAGGAAACAACAAATGTTGGAGAGGGTGTGGAGAGAAGGGAACCCTCATACACTGCTGGTGGGAGTGCAAACTGGTGCAGCCACTATGGAAAGCAGTATGGAGTATCCTCAGAAAATTAAGGATAGATCTACCATGTGATCCAGCTATCCCGCTGCTGGGTATTTATCCAAAGAACTTGAAAACACAAAAGCATAAAGATACTTGTACCCCTGTGTTCATTGCAGCATTATACACAATAGCCAAGACTTGGAAGCAACCTAGGTGCCCATCAAGGGACGAATGGATAAAGAAGATGAGGTATTTATACACAATGGACTACTACTCAGCCATAAGAAATGACGAAATCTAGCCATTTGTGACAACATGGATGGACCCTGAGGGTATTATGCTGAGTGAAATAAGTCAGAGGGAGAAAGTGAAATACCCTATGATCTCACTCATAAGTAGAAGATAAAAACGACAAAAAAAAAAAAACACATAGCATTGGAGGTTGGACTGGTGGTTACCATTGGGGAAGGGGGGAGGGGGGAGGGCAAAAGGGGTGATTAGGGTCACATATGAGGGGATGCACTCTAATTAGTGTTCGGGTGGTGAACATGATGTAATGTATCCAGAATTTGAAATATGATGTACATCCGAAAAAAATAAAAATTAAAAAAAAAAGAAATACAGAAGGAGGGAGCCATGGAAGAAGCACAGGACATTGCAAAACAAAAACAAAAGCCTACATTTCCATCAGACATGGATGTGGCATGTGACTGTCAGAGGCTTTCCCAGGGCAGGTGAAGGGCAGCTGACAGCAAGTTAAGTCTGCATGAAATGCTCTCCAGTTAAAATAATGTAAGTTGAGCATCTGAGTTTGTTGTGAATTTGACCCAGAAATTAATTTTTGAGAAGAAAGAAGACTTGCTCTTCCAATCGCCTGCAAGTGGAGCAACAGTGTAGCCCTCGGCCTTGCTAATCATGATGTGTATTCCCTAGTGGGACCCTAAGGGACACAGCGGAGCCATGCTTCCTATTAAAACCTCCTAAATATAGCCTCTGTGGTACAATGTTTGCTGGACCCTTTGACATGTCAGGATCCAAAGCAAGTGCAACCCTGCAGTACAGAGAGAACTGGGGCCCAGCTGGAGCCCCTCCCCCTCCCCCTCTCCCTTTCAGCATCTACTTACATGGAGCCACTTGGTATCTTCCAAGACATAAGTCAGGCTAAAGGAAGACACGTCAGTCCCCCATCAGCATTGCCCCTCTGACCTTTGACTAAGTTATTGACAAAGAGCAGCTTGGGGAGACATTCACAAAATACGTAGATCTTCTCCTCAACTTCCAGGGGGTTTACAGCCTGATAAACTCATTGTAAACTGAAAATACCATAAGTTGAAAATGCGTTTAGTACACCTAACCCACCGAACCTCGTAGCTTAGCCTGGTCTATCTTAAACACGCACAGAACACTTACATTAGCCTACAGTTGGGCAAAATCATCTAACACAAGGCCTATTTTATAATAAATGTTGACTATCTCGTGTAATTTACTGCATACTGTACTGACAGTGACAAACAGAAGAGTTGTAAGTGTCTCGGCTGTTCACCCTTGTGATCGCGCGGCTGACTGGGAGCTGCGCTTGCTGCCGCCCAGACTCACGGGAGAGGATCGGACTACACATCGCGAGCCCAGGAAAAGACCACAATTCGAACTTCAAAGTATGGTTTCTACTTAATGAGTATTGCTTTTGCACCATCATAAAGTAGAAACATCATAAATCGAACTATTGTAAGTCGGGGACCGTCTGTATTCACAAATATCGAGAGGCGTTGGCCACAACAGGCAGCAGAACTTTGGGAGCATATGACAAAGTGAGACAGAATGGGGAAAAGAAGCTGTCCCCACATCACTGGTGTGGCATTTCATCCAGAAATCAAGTTTCCTGAGCCTGATGGATTTGGGTTTGAATCCAGGTTCTGCCATTTTCTAGGTGTATGAGTTGGGGCAAATTGTTAACCTCAGTTTCCTCATCTATAGAATGGACACAAAAATAGAAGCATCTCTTAGAGTCTTTCTGAGGCTTATCTGGGAACCACGTAAAAGCAGTGCCTACCAACTTTTTTCCAGTCATGGCAGTTATAGAAAATGACACATGCACATTATAATCATCTGATGTGATGAAACTGCTTAATTCCAGAGGTAACAGCATTAGAGATCGTTGGACCACAGACCCTGTCCACTCCCCCTGAGGGCTGAAGCGATAACGATCAGGCAGTGAGAGCAAATATACGCTATATAGTGCTTCCTACGGGCCAAGTGCTGTTCTAAGGGCTCTACATTGATTTACTCATTCGACCCTCGCAGCAATCTTATGAAATAGAGTGTTAGTATTATCCTCATGGCACACATGAGGACACCAAGGCTCTAGGATGCTAAGTAATTTGCCCTAGATTACATAACCTGTGAGTGTCAGCGCCAGATCCAACCCAGGCGGTTAGATCCAGAATCCTGGCTTTCATGCACTACAGCGTCTCCATATCATGGCCCAACTCCGACCCGGACGTGGCACCCCACTGTGATGCTCTGAAGCACACCCTTCTCATTGCACCTGGCACACAACGCCTAACAAACATTAGGATTTATAAAGAGCAGCTTGATCCAGTGTCCAGATGCCCCAACAAGACCCACAGTACCAGTGGGTTTGACAGAACAGGACAGTCCAGGGCAGAGGGCACTGGCCCAGGTGTGACAGGAATCACAGAGAGACAGTCACAGCTGGCTCAGCAGCCAGCTACACCACACCGCACACCACACCAGGAGGGGAAGAAGAGGATGGAACTGGTCAACTCCCCACGGTGGGGAGGGCCCTGGGGCTGTAGCACTCTCCAGTAAGTCATTGCGGGACACCCTGAATGGAGCTGGAAGTCCAGCACCAGTGGTGGGAATTACAGCCACCCTGTTTTTACCTGTAGGTGATACTCTTACAGTCACCCCTAACCTGGCCTGCCCAAGGAGGCCCACGCTGCAGCTCAAAGCACCAGCTGAACTTCAAAAGTTCGTCTTGCTTATAAATTGTAAATCCCCAAAAAGCAGAGAATGCATCTTTCACGCTTTGATAGCCCCCAGCAGTTGTCAGAGGCCTTTTTTCACATAACAGTCCATCAATAAATGTGTGATTTAGTCAATCAAATATACTTAACAAAGTCAATCAAATATATGTAATATTTAAATAAATTACTATCTGGGCTAGCCCTTAAAACAATTACTTTCAACTTCAGAATTTTCTTTTGCAGAGGCAATGGCATAAACCAATTTCTCTGCTCTAAGTTTAGGTAAGGATAGGATAACCCATAGCGGCAAAACTGAAGACCTAGACCAAACTCTGAACACATTTTTTGCACACCAACTCTATGCAAGACTCTCTCTAAATGCGAAGGTGAGTCTTCCCACGCAGAGATGGGCGCAAAAAAGCCAAAAACGCTGCTTGCAACCTCCATCTTGTGGCCGCCTGAGTCAAAGAACTTAGGGGTAGCAGCGCTGTTCATTATCACCATTATTATTCTTGCTAGCGCTTGACCAGTTCTGAGCGCATTCAACCTAATGTTTTTGATGAAATGAGAATTGCTGCTGGGACTCAGTCAGGAAAAGTTGTGGCGGCTTGTGCCAGAACTCTTTAAGTCAATGGTTTTCAAACGTGTAAAGGTGGTTTCAGGTCAGCTTGGAGCACGGGCTGTCATGTTCCAACATCTGGACCCCAGGTGTGGGGGTGGAATAGGGCCAGAATGTGACGGAATGAACATAAATTAAATGAGACTGCACTCTCTTTCATGCAACGCCTAGAAATGCTTGTCATGGAAACTGAAAATCCCTGTTCTACATAGCTAACGTGATTTAGCATTGCTTTGCCAGACACCAGCATCTCAGTGACAACTGAGAACAGGGGTCGACAAACTACAGCTCCGGAGCCAAATTCAGCCCACTTCCTGTTTTTGTAAATACAATTTTATTGAACACAGCCACTCGCAGTCATTTACATTTGTCTATGACTGCTTTTGCAGCTGTAACCACAGAGTTGACTAGTCTCAAAAGAGACCACCGGCCTGCAAAGCCCAAAATATTTACTGTCTGCCCTCTACAGAAAAGTTTGCCAAACCCTGATTAGAATAACACCAAAAGTCACAGATACCAATATTTCAGTGACAATTTAGAATGATACCAAAATTCACCAATCCACAGCCCAACCCCCTAAGACATCTGAATGTAATCAGGATCTTTAAGTTTTTTTAAGCATTTATATAGTTTACTCTTTGAATCATCAACATGATGCTTATTAACGAGGCGCACACTTTGCCAGAAGGTGGTAACAGGGGAAGTAGAAGATATGGGTCACGCCCTTGTTATTGGCAATTGGCATCTAACTCCCATGCAGAAAATCAAATGTGTGATTCTTGCTGCATTTTCTTCCATATGGGAGTGTCTCACCTGTCGTTTAACTTCAAGGGATGGGACAAACTCTAAAACATTAAAATGCATAAGTAAAAAATATAATTGAAAAATCGACTCCTCAGCTCTTAAGATGTGACCCTTCTTATCTCCACCTTTGACGCCTTGTTAGCTTGGCTCCCAGTGCAACTCCCATGCCAGGCGGCATTTGCTTGACGTGTGAACGCCCCCTGCAGGAGCCCCCTACTCCCTGCTCCACACTTTCCTCCCTCACTCCAAATTCCCCTAAAAATTGCTACATCTCCCTGGATGCTTGACTAGCAGAGAATAGCAGTGTTACTGTTTTTTCCTGCAATAACTCATTTTTCTTACATTCCTCCTCAGAAGCATAAATAAAGGAAAAGTGTAGAAAGAAAGAAATTTAAAAAGTAAAAGAAAAAGATGGTGGTGAGAAGTTAACATGTGGTAAAGGAAAAAGTTGTCAGAAAGGGGAAAGGGAAGTGCAGGACTACACCGAAGGCAAGAACGAGGAAGAAGCAATAAGGAGCCAGGCTGTCAGAAGAGAAGGAGTCAAAATTTGATGGTGTGGCCCAGTGCAGGGCATTTTCATTTTACCAACTGACCTTGTTCTGTCCAGGCGCATCTTCTGCCTTCTCAGAGAGGGTGCACTGCGTGCCGTGCTTCACACACTGGCGATCCAGGGAGAGTCACAGCGATAGCGGCAGGCCTCTCTCTGCACAGCTATTAAACCCCACGCACGCAGAATCCCATTTCACAAGCTTCATAGCACACTGGAATGTCTTTGTTTTACTTCTCCTTAAATGGAGCTAAATGGCTACACTGCAGAAGAGGCGATTGTCTACTGATAGTTGCTGAGCATAACCAAATCAAGTAGTGAAAATTCAGACACCAGCTCAGAATCTACCCCAACTCTTCCAGGAGACTTCCCAGTCATGCTGAAAACGAATCCCCCTGTATTCCACATTTCCACTATTCAGAAGCCTAGCTCAGGGTGGCCTGACTTGGGATCCCTCCCTTCAAACCCTGAACAATGCATCTGTTTACTATCTCAAAATCAGAAAACATGTATTATCCTCCAACATTCAGTAGATGTTAATTTCTTGCACTGAATTTATTGATAGTAACAAAAAATGCAGTAGAGTCTGCTCTATAGACATCAAACCCTACATATTCACAGACTGGGAGGCAGGGCTGGGATGAGGATGAGGCATGTAAGGTGCCTGGAGCACAAAATTCAGGAAGTCACTCACCTTCAGGGTCGTGTAAGTACAGAATCAGCAACCTCTAAGCAATGGGATAAATGCTCCCTTGCATCCCCCAAGTGCACGATTTGAGTTGTACCCTATAGGCCGTGCAGAAGGATGGGATGATTGTGTTGACAGTGGCCCACAGCAGTGACCACTTGATGATAAACATTTGCATTTGCCTTTCCCTCCTCCTGTTTCATTCTTTTGAAACTTTCATACCAGCTCCATGGAATCACCTCTCAACTACCACTGCCTAAATGTAAGCCTGGAACCCCGCCTCCACTCTCGGGAAGAACCCAACCTCAGAGAACTGGTGTCAGGATTTGCTGTAGGAAGCAGATGCTTAGGATGGGACTCTGGAACGAGTGGCTCACCAATGATCAGCATCACCATCATGAGATACCCATAGCAGATGGAAATGAGGCACAGGTGAAAGGCAAACAGTATGGGGGGACTGGGAATTATAAGGATTTTGGGGTTGGCTGGCTTTAGTTAACGACAACCATAGGGCAGATTGTGTTGAAAGTTAGGTTCAGAACTTCAGTGGAATGGGCAGTTTCATGTGATACCATTTTGAAAGTGATTTATTTCAGTCTGCATACTTTCCAAGAATGTCACCATCTCTAAATAAATAATAGAATTTATTATTAAAGATGCAGAGCTACAAGAGGGCTTTGATATGTCTCCTATGTCTACAGCAGGGCCTTGATAGGATAAGAGTGATCCCCTGAGATCTGGATGTAGAAAGACCTGGGAGTCTTGTACTCCTAGAATTCTTTGAATTCCCCCACCCCGGAAGAAGCAGCACCCTCCCTCTTTCTGGAGAACAGCCTCCTCTCAGCTGGAGATCTGCAAAGTAACTCACCTGAGGCAGGACAGGTGCTTCATGTGATAAGGTTTGTCCACCTCAAGAGCTACCCTACTTCCCCTCACTGCCTCCATACTAGGTTGCGCCACAGCCCAAGGAACAAAAGCCCCTGCTGCAGTAAGAAGGAGGACCCGTGCTCATAGTATCACAGAACCTGCCAATGTGTGCAAGCAGGAACCTAGAGAATGGATGATACAGATGTGAATGGATCTTCAGGGTTTGGAATAGGAGACAGAAAATATAGCTGAGATGAAGACGAATTTATTGATATAACAGCCTTTTCCTATGATTTGGGAGCTTAATGTTCCAGCAAGATCACCTGAGATGATTCCAAAACTGTGCCTAGAATGGCCCCTCGAAGACTGAACATGACAATGGCCTACAGTAGAAGGGGTAGAGATTATAGAATTGTTCTGGCAGAATATTGAGGTAGGCATTAGAAGACTCCAAGAGGTGAGAATATTAGAATGCATTTAAGTGAGGCTGGAGAATTACCACCTGAATGTAGTCTCCAGAAAGGCTCAAAGGCAGAATGCGCAGGTCAGAGGCCTACCAGACTCACTGGGAAGCTAGGCAATGGCTGTCCTCTGTAGGTTAGAATTGACAGTAGGAGATACTGCCATGGAACTGGGCTTCTGACTTCAACACAATCTATATGTGGTGTTGATGGTGTCTGGGGATGGCAGAGGCCAAATGGTCGCACTTAATTATCAGAGACAAGGTGGAAACAATTACCCTCATGGCATCAAGCCTGGAGTGGCAATCAGGGGGCTTCATCTGCAATAACTAGAATACATGGGTCTGAAACGAACAGTGGAAGTAGGATGGGGCCCTGTCACCATTCTTCCCAGTGACCCACTTGCTGAGTGTGTGCTTCTCCTCGCCACAACCTCAGCATCTGCGTGTGAACCTCCTGGTTCCCAGGGGAGGGGAAGCTTCCACCAGAGGAGGCAGGGCGAACCTGAAGCTACGACAACCAGTTAGTCATAGCGAACTTCTCATTCCAGGAGGCTAGGAGCCAAAGAAAGGATCACTGTCAAGCAGGGAGTTATTGACCCTGATCACGATAAATCAAGATCTAGGATTGCTGCTATCCAATCAAGGAGAGTGTCTAGAAACCAGGGAATCCACTGGGGTGTTTCTGTGCCCTGCAATCATATTAAATGGGAAATCTCAGTAACCGTGGCCCACAGGTGTTAAAAATAAAAATAGACAAAGGCTCAGACCTCAGAGGGATGACGATCTGGGTCATTGGCCAGGTAAGCAACTTAGACCTGCCTCGACACTGCCCAAGCATGAACGGACTCTAAAGTGGGTTACAGAGGAGTGTGAGGACAAACATCACGACCAATCGCAAAGTGAGGACTGGAGCTTCTGCCCATAACCCTGCTGTTGTATACCTTTCCTAGGATTGCAGCAATTTTGCTGATAAACTGATAAGATCTTTATCAAAAACTTATGGCAAGCATCACATTTAATGGTAACACTTTAGAAATATTCCTTTTAAATTCATTTTCAAAGCAAGGATCCCTGCTATTGAGACAGCTAATTAAGACCTGCAGACATTCTAGCCAATATATTAAATCAAGAAAAATATTGAGAGGAATAAGAATTGAAAAGGAAGACCTAAAATTGTCCTTTATTGTTCATGATATGATTGTCAATATGGAAAATCCAAGAAACTCTGTGAATAAATTACTAGAACTGATAAAAAGATTGGCCAAATTGTGAAATACAAGATCTGCATTCTAAAATCAATAACATTCCTTTATACCCACAATATTGGATTAGGAAATAAAATTTGAAGAAGATTTCATTCGCAATAAAGTATTTAAAGATATAAGGGAAAAATTACAAAAACATTATAGGGAAATTTAAAATACATGAATAAACAAAGAGATAAACCATGTTCAAGAATCAATTAATTCTTGAGTTAAATGCAATTCCAACGAAAATATCAACAAAATTGTTCAAGAAATTTGATAAGTTGATTGTATAATTTATATGGAAGAGTAAAAAGCCCAGAATAGCACAGACAATTTTGCACAACAGGATAGGAGAATCAACTCTGACAAATATCAAGGCTGCTGATAAACCGATAATAACTAAGACTGTGTGATACTGGTAAGAGGATTAGCAAAGTGTCCAACGGAATAAAGGACTCAGAAATAGACCCACGCCTGTATATATGGGCGGAGTGGAACTGCAAATAACTGGGAAAATATACGGATGAATAATTCAATAAATATACTGGGATAACTGGTTATCCATGTGGGAAAAGTAAATTTGGATGTCAACACCACATCATAAACAAAAACTAATCCCAGGTATATCAAAGACTTGTATACGAAAGAACAAAACTTGAAATTTTTAGAAGAAAATAAGGAATTCTTATGACCTTTTTGCTAGGAAAAGATTCCTGGAAAAAAATCACACTTACACACACACACACACAAAGAAATTACATTTAGGGGCCAGCCCGGTGGCACAGCAAAGTTCGCACGTTCTGCTTCTCGGCGGCCCAGGGTTCGCTGGTTTGGATCCCAGGTGCAGACATGGCACTGCTTGGCAAAAGCCAAGCTGTGGTAGGCATTCCACGTATAAAGTAGAGAAAGATGGGCATGGATGTTAGCTCAGGGTCAGTCTTCCTCGGCAAAAAAGAGGAGGATTGGCAGTAGTTAGCTCAGGGCTAATCTACCTCAAAAAAAAAAAAATTACATTTAAAAGAAAGACCAGCACAATGTTCTGCCTATAATATAGACATCTTTCAGTATTTGCTTATTATTATTAATTACACACATCTTCACATTATCTGTGACACTTTGTTCTAAATAAATTGAGATATTTAATAGTAGGCTCAAGAGTTTTCAGGGCAGCAGTTGAGGGGAAAATGTGATCCTGGGTAAGTTAGAGAAAACTTTATGTAGGAACTGGAATTCTTCATGGCACAGAAAACAAGCTATAGGTGAGATAAATTATAAGCCAGGGCAAGGTGTGTGTCTCGCCAATGATCAGAGGAGACTCAACAGTTACAGACATCTCAGTAATTAATGTTTTATTCTGAACTTCAGTTAATTGTTCTCTCCAGAGTATCAATAACACAGCAGCCTAAATTACTTCATATGTCTTCCCTTTTGAAAGTATTTGCCAGGTGAGTGTGAATAGAACAGAGAGAAAACTTCCTTTCCGGTAACATATGAAACTTCTTGAGTTCTAGAGTATGAAACAGTAAGCCCCTGAGAATGGTATTTTCAGTGTCGGATCTCATAACAAGGCACTGGCTTCTATAAGGATCATCCGTCTCACAAATTTAAATTGATCGAAGCAATATAAATACTTGGCAAAGATGTAAATCTGAAAGAGAGAAAAGACTGAGATATCTCATCATATGGCTAATATCTTAGAGACGTGCGTTAACAAAAACAGAAGCTCACTATCCCAGAAAGCTTATAAAACACCTTATTCCTTAATGTGACCTAATTTTTTCAGCCTGATTTACTATACCAGTTATTAGTCCTATTTCAGTTTTTGTATTTTCCCTATTTCATCTTTTTAAGACCTAATTCACTCATGATTGCCATTGTTGCCTGATCCGTTGTATACCTGATTTGTTCCTTATAAGAACAAGTCAAGGGCTAAAACAAAACTATTTCAGCCACAGTTTCAAAGTCACACTTGCAACTTTTTCCCAGGCTTTCAGATTCTTGTGATAGCGCATCGAATTATACCAGAGTCCAGACTCTAAAGGTAGCTCTTTTAGCAAACAGTGATTACAATTTACCATAGAAATTCGCTTTACAGCTCAGTCTCCACTGGGCAAAAGCAAATTTTAAATAATCAACAGGTTTCTAAGATGAAGGATGTGTTCATGCACCGTATTAACAGCAACAGCAGGTAATAAGGGCATTTTAAAAGTAGACCAAGACCTCAAGGGGCCTGGAGATACAAACTCAGGAGGGAAGTTCACGCAATAATCTGTCCATTCAAGTCAAGTTCATCTGCAGACAACCACGAGCGTCTCAAGTAGAGGCAATTCTTTGTTTTCCTCCATGGCTGGGGAAGCCTGGGTAAATCATCCTATTCTGGCCCACTGCAACATTAGGAAACCACATTTGCAGAAATGGACTTCCTGTGAGACTAAAGCCTGGTTCTGCCCTCACACCCAGGGACGCCGGGAAGCCCACCTCCATTTCACCCAGTGCTAAAGTTATGCTCAGAAATAGTATCTTCTTAGCAAACTTGTTGTTGTTGTTGCCACATGATAGAATGATTTATTACAACAAATTTCGTGGCGAATCACATAAAAATAGCCATTTTCTAAAGACATCTGTAAGATGACCTGAGGACGAACATACAGAGGTACCTCCAGGAAGCCAGACAAATAAGTTACCAATTCCAAATTGAAGACAGGAGGGCAAGGAACACGAACTTGTGAATAAACACACTGTAGAGTGATCACCAGGGGGGACGTGGATGGAGAAGGCATCTTGGACAAAGACAGCCACTGCTTGTTTCCAGGGTCTGGCTCTGGGCAATTGTGCAGGCATGCAGGGTAGGCAGCCGGGTAAGGACTAGCACCTCATCTGTGTGGACACAGTTGGTTTTCAGGGCGGGGACCAGGTGGGATCTTAGAAACAGCCATGTTTCACAGAGGCGTTAATCTTCTTCCCTGGTGTCCCAGCCACACGACAGCCCCAAGCGAGTACTACAAGCGTTGCTGGCCGAATGGCTGGGTTGGGGAAAGGGGATGGGACAGGGGCTCTGGAACCCATCAAGGCACAGGCGCCACGTGCATGGTATTGGTGAAGCCAGAGCAAGGATACCACCGGGTCAGCATAAGAACCACATCTCCCTTCATGAAGAAGCCTTGGGCCTTGCCAGGATTCATGACCAACTTCACCCAGAGGTCCACATCCTCGGCCCAGGCCTCCTGCACTCAGTCCTTACACGCCACAGGGAAGATGCTGCTGTACAGGTGGGCCTGGCGAGCTGTTTGGTGATTCTGGGCCACAGCAACGATGTATCTGGCCACATGGTAAGCAGACCTGCCAGACTCCATCCAAGTTGTTCTGCATCAGTTCTGTGGACCTGGTGAGGAGGCTGGCATATAGGAAATCCAGAACAGGAGGGAAGGGCTGGGAGCAGGGCCTGGACTAGGGGGAGGGGAGCGAGAGGCCTTGGTGCGAAATTTAAGGAGGTGCTCAGGCACGGAGCCTGCATTGCATGCCCTGACAGTAAGTGCCTCCTTAAATTTTGTGCCCTGGCCACTTCCCTCCCTCACCCTAGTCCTAGCCCTGGCCAAGAGGACATAAACGAAGCGGCAACAACACCTGAGTGTGAGCCCAGTGACATCCTCAGGCCCTGCTGAGGCTTCTCCAGCAGCCGAAGTCCCTGTGGGAAACTTGGGGATCTGGAAGTCCTGCGCCTCTCTCTGGGAATGGGGTGCATTATCTGACTTGCGTGGTTACCTGTCTAGAGGTAAATTTCTGCATCCTTTGCAATTAAATAAGGTTTAACATCCTTTAACTGTGATTCTTGGCACTTTCCCATCAGTTACATCATTGTCCTCGGTATCACCTACGCAACACTTAACACTAAAATAAGACTCAAAATCAAAGTACAGGAAATTAAGGTCAGCATTATGAACGGCAGTGATTGCACTGCAAGTGTAAAGGTTAGCAGACAATAGCAGACCTATGGGAAGACGGCTAGGTAAACGGGGTTATTCTCTACATTCACTTAAAAAGAAATTCTGTTTATTAGCCATTTGACAGTTTCTTAAATAAGTTTTCTTTTTTGCCTCTTATATGCTAAAAAAAAAAAAATCAACATGTTACTAGCTGCAAATAAAAATGAGTAATTCAAATACCAGCAAAGAAACAGTTTTGTTCTTGTACAAAGGGCAGTGGGTCTTCTGCCCAAGAACAACTGACCTGAACGCCCAGGGGCCTCCTAGGGTTCTCATTATCTATCGCTGCATAACAATCTACCCGAAAATTCTGTGGCTGAAAGCAATAAACATGTTACTATACCTTTTGATTTTGTGGGCTGGGAATTCTGCCCCAGGATCATCAGACGGGGTCATGAGAGGGTATTCACCTAACAGCTGGTCTAGTCTGACGGATACAGGACAGTTTCATTCACAAGCCTAGAATGCTGGGCTCAGCTGGCCTCCTCTGTCCTCCATGCAGCGTCAGGGTCCCTCTGTGTAGTCTCCCCAGCAGGGTAGTCAGACTTCTTACACGTGTCCCAGGGCCGCAAAGGCAAGTGTTCCGGGAGACAGGAAGGAAAAGGGGCCAGTCTCTTAAGACCAGGCCTGGAAACTGGCCCAGCACCACTTCTAAGCTTCTGCTCTATTCTGTCAGTGCAGCCGTACAGCCTGAAGAGTTTCAAGGTTAGGGCGACAGACTCCACCTCTTGATGGGAGGCATGTCAAAGAGCTTTTGGCCAACTTGATTCTGCTGCTCCTAAGCGTCTTCCATCAAAGGAGTTGTAACTCATCAGAGCAGTGCCAGACATGGCCAGCGCCCATGGAGTACATTTTGTGTTGTCTTTTTGGATTGTGTCCACGATTACTCCTCAACATCCTCAAAGTAGAGAGGGAGGGCTAGACCATTCCTCAGGGAATCAGAGGAGTTACACACCTGGGCTACCTGAGTGGAGTCAATAAAACTCCTGGAACTCAGCTGAGCCCTGGGCTGTGTTCCCGCGCGTCACAAAGTCTGTATACTGATGTCCTCCGAGCTTGAATCTCCAGTCTAGACTTCTTTTGTGAACACCAGGCTCATGTTTCTCGCTGCCTAGTTGACATTTTCACTTGGATGGAAATAGCTATTTCACATTTAATACTATCAAAACAAAATTCTTTTAATCCTCTCAAAGCCTATTTTTCCCATAGTCCTTCCTAGGCACCTGGCTGCTCCATCAAAGACCTAGGAGTCAGCCTTAGTTTGATCCTTTTCCTTCGCCTCCCATGCCCCATCACCCTCTCACCCCCGCCCTCCCTCACCCACCACATCTAATCTATCAGCAAATTCCCTGGTCATTACCTCCCAAATGTGTCTACATCCAGCTATTTAGGATTAGGATATCCATCTGCACTTCCATCTCTTGACTGGTTTGCAACAAAACCTCCCAAAGCTTACTCTGTTTCCACTCTTATAGGGATAAGTGGCCCTTAAGTGGCCAGAGAGACCTTAAAACAGAATCAGATCATGACACCTCCCTTTTGAAAACCACCCACAGCCCCCATTGCACTTGGAGCACCATCCACACTCCTGATCACAGCCCCAGGCCCTCCATGAGCTAGCCCCAACTGCCTTTCTGGCGTCATTTTGTTGGATGCTGCCCCTTGCTCACTATGGTCCAACCTTCCTGGCCTCCCCTTCCTCCCCCTCTGCCTGGAACACTCCTGTGTAGCTGCTTCAGCCTCACTCTTCAGGCCCTGGTGTAAACGACACTGCGTCAGTCTTGTGACCACCTACCCCACCCTCGTAGCTCTTAGCAAAATCTGTAATAAGCTCATTATTATTTGATTGTCATAGTCTGTATTTCCTTCTAGAAGATAAATTCCATGAATTCAGTTGGTATTACTGCACAGCATATTTGGATCACGCTCTGGGGGACTGGTATAAATTTAAGCAATGCAAAGGTGCTGAAAGACCCAGCTGTCTTGTTTGTCACCAGTGTCTGGCATAGTGCCTAGTACCTAGTAGGTGTTCAATTAATATTTTTCAGTGAATGAATGAACTAATGATTCTTGGCTCATCTATTCTGCTCTCAATAGGTATATGTGTTTACGGGCTGGCCTGGTGGCGCAGAGGCTAAGTTCGCACGTTCTGCTTCTCAGCGGCCTGGGGTTCCTCGGTTCGGATCCTGGGTGTGGACATGGCACCGCTTGGCACGCCATGCTGTGGTAGGCGTCCCACATATAAAGTAGAGGAAGATGGGCACGGATGTTAGCTCAGGGCCAGGCTTCCTCAGCAAAAAAGAGGAGGACTGGCAGATGTTAGCTCAGGGCTAATCTTCCTCAGAAAAAAAAAAAGTAGATATATGTGTTTATACGTAAAAACTGAAAGCACATTGTTAAAAGCCTGATAGATAACATCTTTTTCCCAGTTAATTTTTAAAAATCAGTTTGGTTTTGTAATCATTTCAAATACAATTTATATTTGTTGTGCAAAATTTTTTAAGTACAGACATGAAAAAATAAGAAAAAATGTCACTCATAATCTCACCTTTCAGATGGGTGACGTCCATCTGAAATGATATGAAATGAAATGCTACATTTCATTTACTATTTTGTTTATAATAACAAAATCATTTACTATTTTTTTCCTTGTATCATTTACTATTTTGTTTCCTTGTATTTTTTGAAATTTTTCTCTACCCTGTAGACATTTCTCAGTATGAAATTTCAACTGATATTATATTATATTTCCTGGAATCAGGAAAAAAAGAACAATATTCTAACAACTGGCAATAATTTGAGGAAACCTGGAGGACCATTTTGATGCTTTCAGATGATCTTTACTAGCCCATTGGAATAAATAATCACCCTTAAAAGATTTGGAATCAGCTAATCAACAAGACACTACTCCTAGAATCTGGAATTCTGTTTGCACGTATCACAAAAGTTTAGTAACTAGGTCAGAAGCCAGAATCACTAGAGTTAAAAATTAGCAGATATTCATTGTGTTCAATCAACGAAAGCTTACTGAGCATCTGCCCAATCTTCCTCTTTTCGCTTGGGGAAGATTGTCACTGAGCTAACATCTGTGCCATTCTTCCTCTGTTTTGTATGTGGGATGCTGGCACAGCATGGCTTGATGAGCGGTGTGTAGGTCCAAACCTACAAACCCTAGGCCACTGAAGCAGAGCACGCGACCTTAACCACTATGCCATAGGGCTTGTGAGTGGCCCTAGAAATGAGTGGGCCTCCTCTCTCACACTCACCCTCATTCATTGCAAATGGTGTTGGAGTGATCGTGGAAGTCTGGGGATCCAGTTCAGGACAAGCCTTGGAAGAGCCCATGCAAGTGAAGCTCCAGCTTCACGGTGTGTCTGCCTCCGGGAACAGTCAAAGGCGTCTCTTTCCTGAATTTTTTCTCTGAGTCCAGGTTTGTGAGCAGGCTGAACAGGGCAAGCTACAGGTCTTGTCCTCAAAGCAACTTCTATATGTAGAGAGATTATGGAGGTTTCTCCTATTCAGACAATTTTATAAGTCTAATAATAAAGCAGGTTTACAGAATAGGTATTATGTTTGATATTGCCCAGAATTGCTGTGAGGATAAAATTAAAGGGTTTGTTAGAAAGCACTTTGCAAACTCTAATGCACCTAACACATTGTAAATTACATGAAAATTATGAATTCTAATACAAGAAGCTGGTAAGTGGAGATGTTCAATGCTTGTGAAAGGTAACGTTGTGACTATCAGAGGTGGGACTCAAACCCAGGATCCCCCGTACTAGGGATGCCCATTTCAGAGTCAGCCAGAAGACAGGCTCTGGGTTCAAAACTCAGCTCGAGGGGCCAGCCCAGTGGCATAGTGGTTAAGGTCGCGTGCTCTGCTTCAGTGGCCTAGGGTTTGTAGGTTTGGACCTACACACCGCTCATCAAGCCATGCTGTGCCAGCATCCCACATACAAAACAGAGGAAGAATGGCACAGATGTTAGCTCAGTGACAATCTTCCCCAAGCGAAAAGAGGAAGATTGGCAACAGATGTTAGCGCAGGACCAATCTTCCTCACCAAAAAAACAAAAAACCTCAGCTGAATCACTTACTAACTGTGTTGCTTGGATAAGTTCCTTCATTTCTCTGAGTCTCTGCTTCCTCGCTCATAAAACAGGAATTATAAAATCCACTTCATGGCATCATTGAGAGGATCAAAGATATAACATATGTAAATGCTCAGCACAGTGCCTGGCCCATAGCAAATGCTCAGTAAATGGAAGTTATGGTGATGATTGTTACCATTTTGTGCCATTTTCCTTGAATGAGACAACACCCAATTCTAGTGGCTTGTTGGTCATGATTGCTCACCAACAAAAGGCAGGATCCGTCTTTAACATCTCCCCACTCCCCTTTCCAAGCGCTTCTTCCCCAGATTTCACCTGCTGGGCTGGAATCTCATGTTCACATAGGCTTGGGGTACTATCCCGAGCATCCTGGCCTTCTCCCTCCTTTTCCTTCTCAGGCTCGACTGTGTCACATTCCTTCTGGACTCTGCACTCTCCTTTCCAAAGCAACAGCTAATTACCTGACAGACTAATCTACTAAAGCGTTGATTGCTAAAATCAGAGAGTGCACTACTCCCCCCGCCCCCAACAAGATATCTTCCTCTCAACAGGAGACCCGGAGGCACACAGGCTGTGTGCTAAACCATAGAGGTGGCCCTGCTTCCTACAGATCTGGCTCTATAACTCCACATCTGAAAGTCTACAGAACACAGAAAACCAGGAGGTCGGATCAGCTTTTGCATAATTTTGAGGGAGAGTGAGCAGTAAAGTTGATTTCCCATAGCCTGATCTGAAAGAATATTTTAAAAATCCCTGCCTGGCAAGGAAAAAAGATTGTGGCAAGAGAAAAAATGGATTCCCGAAAGAGACATAGACAAACCAACACATTAGGTAGATGTGAAGGCAGAGCAAATTTCTCTCTTTAAAGATAAGTACGAAAATGCAATATACAACCAGGTCCATCTGGCAAGAAGAGAACAAAGGTCAGGAAAGGCAGCCACCCAAGACATGCCCTGATGGGTGTGAAATGCCCCAGCCGCGGGCTTAGAGCCCTGTCCCCTGCCCGCCCCCCCTACCCTGCTCTGAGGGTTTGGACTCCCCTCTCAGCTCCTTTGTTTTGCTACCAAAAAGGTTTACCCAATAACATCATGATCATGCTACACTCTTTAAAAATAGTCTTTGTTTCTCTGAAGGTATTACATTAAAGAATATTTTCTCATTTATAGTAATGTATGTGCCTAAATACAGATAAGTAGTATTTAGTTTTAAGGAATGTATATTTGTAGAATATGGAAAAGAATAAGAAAAAAAAAGCCATCCAAATCTCTTTCTCAAAGGTTAATTGCCGAAGAATTTTTGATATGTAGTTTTTCTTTCTGACTTCTTCTCTTAGATAAATGGATAGATTGATAGATACACATAGATAGAATTATTAGGTCCACAAGTTACATATTTTGAGGGCCCTTACTATAAACTGCAAATTTCTTTCCATCAAGTTTACAGCAATTTATCATCCTACCAGAAGATACAAAATGTCACACTCTCACCATGCAATGACGGTTATTTTTAAAAGAAGAAAATAGAGGAAAACGTATTTTTAAATCAAGGCAGTTTGTGGCTTCACAGCCAAATCACTTCAGTAGCCATTTCCCCTGAGTAAGTCATAAAGTAAATAGTATAATAGCACCAAGTGCAACAAACAGAGTACTGATGTTGCAAGGAGGTGCTAAGTGATCTTTTGTAATCAACTCTTCAGACAGTGAATCCGTTAGGATTCCAGAAGGAACTAGACCGGGCTCTAGAATGGAGAGCTGAAAAGTGTTTAATAAGTGAATGTTTACAAAACAGCGGGGCAGAGTCAAGATTTGCAGGAGGACAATGAGACAGCATGACGGAGCTGCACCACCCCAGGCCTAACACGGAGGGAAAGGGAGCAGGACCAAACGCTGAAGAGTGGAGGATGCCCAGCAGTAGATGCAGCCCAACAGGTGGGAGCCAGGAGAAGGATACCCTAACTTCACTCTCTAGTCCTGCCTACTAATGTCTTCCACTGAACGAGGACAGCTCGAGTCCAGAGGGCAGGACAAGGGAACCTGGTTACTATGCACTGAATGTTGCATAGTAACATTCAACATCCTCAGTATAATGGTACTAGGAGGTGGGATCTTTGGGAGGTACCTAGTTTTAGATGAGGTCATGAGAGTGGAGCCCCCATGATGAGATTAGTGCCCTTATAAGAAGAGGAAGAAACCAGAGTCCTTTCTCTCCATGTAAGGACACAGCAAGAAGGCAGCCATCTGCAAGCCAGGAAGAACCCTTACCAGAAACAGACGTGGCTGGCACTTGATCTTGAACTTCCCAGCCTCCAGAACTGAGAAATAAATATCTACGGTATTTTGTTATAGCACCCGGAGCAGACTGAGACACTGGTAGATAAAGTCATACAATACAGTTCAGCCTCCCATGTCACAGAGGAGGGTGGAAAAGGACAGAGAGTGGATCTGCAGGGGCAAATCCAGGCCACCCAGCACAGACAGCTAACAAGAGTTATACAGGGTTTGCAGCATGGCAACAGTATATGCTTCACAAATCAGCACTGGAAATAATCCATCAAGTGTTATTGTTTTCTACGGAATTCTCAAGCAGCAAGAATATTACAATGTAATCATTTCCCTTTACTTCAGTAATTTAAAGAGTAAAAATCTTGAAGCTTTTTCTTCTCAAGAGACCAGAGTTTATTTGTGGGTTCAATAACATCTTTGCAAAATAGAAGAAACATTAACTATATTCCTATATTACCTAGGCAAAAGAAGGCATTCTAATAAGCAATTGAGTAAAAAACATTACTGTGATGGAATTTATTTTTCCAGAGAAATGCAGGAAATAGTCATGAATGTTTCATTAAAACTCTTCCTAATCATAAATGTATATCCATCTCTTAACAAGTACAAGTTTTTAGCACAGCAACTCTTCAAGCCAGCAAGCAACTCTGTAAAATTGTCTTCAATTCCTCACAAATGACTCAGGAGTCCCACTGAGGCTTTATCACACATTATATAGTAAATCCATGAGTCTACTAACCAGGAGACATGGAAAACCATAGCAACCAGGAGCAAGACTGGAGAGGCGTCTGTGGTTGAAGGACACAACTGGGAGGGATACGCAGCCTTCCGGAGCTCAGAAGCCGGCTCCCTCCCGGCCCGCTCGCTGGGACTGGACCCTGCCTTAGCCACTGCTCTCTCCTCTCAGACTCAGTAAGGAACCTGCAGCTAGAAAGGGCTTCAAGAGTTTAACTGGTCTAGTCCCCTGCTTGTAGATAAATTATTATCGTTTTATACGTGAAAAATACGAGACCCAGAGACTTTAAGTGGCTTGGCCAAGATCACAGGACTAATACAAAGAGAAAGCCCTGGAACTCAAGTCTGATCTTCCTAGCCCAATGCTTTTACTGACTTTAGTTTTTTCATGGTCTGGTTCTATAAATGGGATGAGGGAAAAGGGAACCCAAATTCCCCATACGTCTCTGACAGAAATAAACATACTGTTATGGCCATTGTAAATAGCGTACTGAAATTGAAAATAAGCTATAAAATTGCACTCACTGATAAAGATATTTCATAGCAAATTTTTCCTTCAGAAAATATCACGAAATATATCACGTGTTGGTTTCTGTCAGCACGGCCAACACAGACCCAGGATTTTTGTTCTTTCCAAGTCCTAATAATTTTTGGAGAATTTGTTTGTTTAGTTAATGATAAATATTTTAAGAACATGAGAGTGGATATGCATTGAATGATGTTAATTAAGCAGACGAAAATCACATACCCATGAAGACGTACAAGCCCGGGAGTCCTCTACTTAGAGCTAATGGAAGCAGGACTGACATAAGCTCACAGCCACTTGGCCCTCCGCCTCCTCCTCCTCCAATGTCAGGGCAATCTCACTAGAGACAGACAGAATTCGCATCTTTTTCCATGGTCTTTCCTGAGTTTACCTCACTCCACCCTAGCTCTGCATGTTCTGGGACATTAAACGATGTGTGTCAAGGACCATCCCTGCTAGCTGTCAGGGGTTTCCTTCTTTTTGAACATCAGTACAGATTTCCCAGGCCTCACGCCTCCAGAGGCTGAGTCAGTGTCCTGGGATGCAGCCCAGGCATCAGTGTGTTATGAAAGCTCCCCGGGTGATTCTGATAATCAAATCACAGATGCCCGGGCTCTGTCCCAGAACAACTGGCCCAGAATCTCCAGGGCTCAAGGCCTGAGAGATCTGTGTTGTGGAAAAGCTGCCCTGGCATGATTCTGATGCATACTGAAAAATGAGAAACGCTCTCCTCAGCTGACAAGCATAAATCTATCCACGCCACCAGGGGATACATTGGAGCAACAGTCTCTGTTAAATGAACATTCAAATACAGGCAGACTCCAGCCATGCCCATCGTTAACCTCTCATTGGCTTTCCAATTTGGATAAATGCTAAATTTGCTCTTTAGGGCAGCTGTTGAGTGTGTTTAAGTGTACCATGGAGATTGCACGCACAACTCTGATGCATCTCTTATTATTTTTTCATATATTCACAAATCAACTTTATGAACACTAGGCTCATACCAAATAATAAAAATGCACACTAAACAAGAACACAAACCAAGTAACTGCCTCAATTTGAAAAAGTGTTTAATTTTACTGACTCTTTTCTTTTCTCTCTCTTTTCACATGTTAAAATAAATCTGAATCTACTTATAAAATGTTGGGCTGAATTAAGTGAAACATGAAAGAAATAACACATACCATTAAAAGTTTCTAAGTTAAAATAACCTCAGAGACAGACTCCAAGATCCGTCTAAGACGAGAGCAATCTGGCATTTGAAGAAACACTTTACCAGAGAATGAGGAACCAAACACGACATCCTAGAACTTCCTAGTTCAAAATGTCAATACCAAAGCACTGAGTTGGTAAAAATTGAGAGCACGTGGGTCCTGATAAGTAAAATCTGTTTCAAACAAAACAAACCACCGCAAGATTTCGCACTTCACTGAGTAACTGCCGCACGTTGGTGTACTTAAATACTTTTTCTTTTTCCTCTACAGATTCATCCTCTCTGCTCTGTGCAAGCCCTAACAGTGAGCTACAAAAATGTCATAAATTACAGAGTGCAAAGAGCGTCAAATCCTGTATGCACAAGGAGGCCCAAAGTGGTAATCGTGTATTTCTCAGTTTTAAATACGCAGAAAAACATGCTTCTTGCCCACAAAGTAAAATGATGACAATTGCAAAAACATCTCAGTAGGGCTGATCCCTGGTCTCTGCTGCCAGTGAAAAGAGGTGAGACAATAAGACAGGAGTAAGAAAGAAGAGTGGCTAACTAAACCATCATTCTATTAATGGAAAGTCCAAATACAAAGGGAAAGCAGCATCATATTTACTCCAACTAAAATTAGATCAAATCCTTCTCGTCCCGCATGTCAGTACAGGGAACTGCCTCTCAAAGAACCAAAATAGAATGGTTGACACGTTAACAAACTAATACAGAAGCTGATTTTTGCTGCAGAAACTTGAAGACAGAACCAGTGTTATTCACTATCCCCACGGGGTGACCCAGGCTTGGAGTAGAGGGCCCACCCCATCCTCTCAGATGCTGTAATCATATTGCTGCTCCTCATTGAAGATCAAGCTATTGAAAAGGCCATCAAGTCCAGACAGGTCTCGTAGGATGTCCCCGATTGGTCCCGCAGTTGACAAGCCATGGTGAAGCCACATTAACCACAGCTACTTCTCAGCAAGCTGAAGTCAGAGAAAATAATGGATTAGGAATATAATGACACTTCAGTAATAATGGAAAAGTATACATAAACCAATAGTTTCTAACTCTCCCAACCCTTGAGCCTTTTTTAACACCCCTAAAAAGCAGTAAATGACTGATTTGCATTTCACACCTTCTCCTTTTTTTTGCTCTGTCTCATTGTTTGCCAGTAGAATAATACTCCAATTGTGACTGACAAGAAAGAGAGAGAAGAGCAAAATGATTTTATAATATTTCTGCCATATAATTATCCACTGAATATTCAAGAGTTGTTTGGAGAGATGAGACTGCTGCCCAGTTTCTGCTGCTATCGACATTCTGAGTCTTGGAGGACACCCCAAGTTCACATGCCTGAAACCTCACTTACCAGTGATCATCCGAGAACACCTCCCCCTTGCGGACTCCCTAGTCAGTCAATGTTGCCGTCATTCTACCATTAAACCCTTGGAGTCACCCTTGACCCCTTCTTATCCTGGTCTCAAGTCACAGCTGGTCCCAAGTGATTTCAGCTCTTGCTTCAGAGCCTCTCATAATGTTCTTTTCTTTTGATTCCATTGTTTGGGCTGAGAGTTAAAGAAGGAGCAGAAATTTTCCAAGCAAACATGCTTGTATGGCACTGTGAGAAACAGAATAGTCTGCATCCAGACGTAGGAGTGTGAGAGCATGGCACACTGGGAAACCCCTGGTGGCCCATTGTTCCTGCGTCCAGAGTGGCAAGAAAGGAGGTGAGAAAGGGCTCTGATAAGAAGGACGTCAGATCCCCCCGTGAGGAGCTTGAACTGTTTCCAGTAGGCCGGTATTTGTCAACTTCGGTAGTTAGACTAATTCCTTCTCCACATACCACTTATATTGTTATTATCTGCTTTAGATTTTCTATGAATTGACTTATTTTTCTATATTCATCAATTTATTTAACATTGAAATTTTCTTTTAACTTACAAACATTTTGTTACGGAAATTTTAAAACATACGCAAAAGTAGAGACAATAATGAAATAACCCTACATGTACCCAGCACAACAAAGATCAACCCATGTCTAATCTTGTTTCCTCTATTCCCCATTTACCACACCCCTCCCCCAGCACACACCCTGAATTACTTCATCCGTGATAAGTAGCTCACAGATACTATATCGTTTCATATCTCTAAGGGATAAGGACTTCTTAAAAACATAACTATAATATCATCACCACACCCAAGAAAATCAACGATAGTTCCTAAATATCATCTAACGTCCAAAACATTAAAATTTTACATCACTGCCATATAGGAAAAACTGAAATCATGTGCCACAAATTTTTAAAAGAAAATGATGCTATTAAAATTATGGCACGATGTTCTTGCCTTTGGAACGCTTAGCTTGAGGCCTGTTCTCTTTATTAAAAATGGAGACAAGAAAGTGTTACATATACCAGTCTTATACTTCCTCAGTGTCCAAAGTAGGAACATTGACAGAGAATTTTAAAAGGACTAAATTTCTCACTATGTATTTTAAGGTTATTTAATGCCCTGCTCATGTACCACCTGAATAATCTTGCATTTCACCAGGACTACTTGTCCTGCACTTTTGGAGTCACTGCTACAGGAAACAGGGAAGTGTGTAGGGATGCTGGGCTTGATGGAATTCATGATTTGGGGAAATCGTTCTAGCAGCAATTTCAAGAACAGAAGGGAGCTACGAAGGAGGAGAGGACAGCCTCTTACTGGGTCACACTACTTCTTGAGAGCGTGCTTGATTCTAGTAGAGGGATTCTCCTCATGCTGTGGGAGAGGACACATGCAATTACATGCCCTTGACCAAAGAACGGACCTCCGCTATTGCGGAATGTTTTCTTCTCTGATCTCACAGCTTCAGGGGGAGGGGATGCACATGAATGTGGAGGGAGGAAGGAAGAGGACACCATCTAGCCAACCAGGTCAGCTCAATCAAACCTGGCAATCAATGAGGTGACTGATGTCACAGCCAGATGGCACTCACATCCTCCCCCATATCATTTCTTGAAAATTCCCTGTCCCCCAAGCTAACCTCTGCCTCCCCAAAGGCCAGTCTTCCTCAGAAGGGGCTTTAGTGCCAGGTCTCAGGTCCTCCTTCCGCATGAGCACTCTCTCCTGTGACTAAATCACCAAGCCCTCAAGAAATGCCAAAACATGACATTTTCCAGAATATTTCTCATTCCCAACCCCCTCACACATACACTCAAATATCTTCCATGCCTCCCTTTTCACACGGAGACAAGTTCACATCTCTGCTGGGCTATTCAAGGATCTCCCAGATCTGGCTCTTACTGATCTTCCCAATTTCAATTCCTAATACTCTTCCAGAGGCCACTGCTTTGGATTACCTGATCTAATCTCTGTCACTCCAACACGCTCAGGCACAAAATCGCTTACGTCGCCTAACATAGTTAGGTACTACCCTATGTTCTGATTATTTCACTCATTACTTGTTCCACCTTCCCAAGATAAAAGCTAGAAAACTCACATCTCTAGACTCCTTAATATTAGGATATGAGCATGTGACTTAGCATCTAAGTATTACTCTCTGGTCAGAGATGTGTGAGCTAAGTCCTTTAATAAATTCCTTTTTGACTTCAACTAGCTAGAGTTGGTTCCATTATGTGCAACCCTAAACTTTCAGTGATGCGCTGTCCACGTTCCTTCATTTAGCCCATTGCCTCTGCCAGGAACAACCTCCTCAGTCTCATACATGCAGCCAAATCTAACCCCTCCATCAAGTTCTGCCTCGTCCAAGGTTTCTCCCTTAAGTTTCCTCAAACACTCTTTCCCAATCCATGCAGCTCGTCGTTTGCACCACTCATTGGAAACTTAATACATGCCTTTCTATTTTGTAGCAACCTTCTTTTGCCATACCCTAATTCTATAGCTTGAATATGAGTCCCTGTGTTTTCACACTGATTTGATAGTTAATGAGTTCTTCCTATGGGTAAAGTACTGTGCTTAATGCCAGTGATACCAGGATGACTAAGCCAAAATCTATGTCCTTGGCAACTCACAGGCCAGTGGGAGTAACAGATGAATCAACAAAGAGAAACAAAGCAATGTTCCAGAACAGAGGTTCTGAGTTCAAGCGGAGGAAGAACTCACTCTCCCCAGGTAGCTCTGGGAAGGTGGGGCACAGGCAAGAGGCTTCAAGAGCAAGTGGGAGTTCAGCAGGGAGGCAAATGAAGAATAAGGAGAATGTCTCCTCTTTTGTATACCCCTAGGATCCCCCAAACTTAGCTTGTTCCGTAAACATTCCATGTGCCCAAATTATCTTTTAGTCAGGGACCAGCAATACATATGTCTAAGAGTTAAAAAAAAAAAAAAAAAAAAAAAAAAAACACCTTTATCAAAAACCCATGAAAGAAACTGGGTTCAAGCAAATTTTTCCAAATCAATGCTCTTGCTATGTGAAATGTAATTTAATACTGTCCCTGCCGTCAAGGTCCAATGCTTGTTTAAATGCAGTCTAGCTGAAGTGTTATATATAGAAAAGCAAGGAGCATTAAACAACAGTAAAAGATTTGACAGTTAAGTCTAATAATAGAAAAAGGGACACAAGTAGCACATGATCTGGTGCCAAAATTAATGCAAACATGAGAATTTTTTTTTTGAAAGTGATCACTTTACCTGTGTGGGTCAGGGAAACTTAACGGAGATGTGGATGTGTATAGAGAAGGGTTCAGTGAAAAGCAGAAAAATAGAGGACAAGTTCAGGAATTAGTAAGTAAATCAATTTGGCTATAATCGGGAATTTGAGTGGGAGAACAGCATGAATAAAAGAACTGGAAAAGTAGGTAGGGGTGTTGGTTCACAAATTCCGGAGCTTCCCGGTTATAATCTGAAACTGGCCCCTACATGGACAGGAAGATTAGCTCTGAGCTAGCATCTGCTGCCAATCCTCCTCTTTTTGCTGAGGAAGACTGACCCTGAGCTAACATCCGTACCCATCTTCCTCTACTTTATATGTGGGACACCTGCCACGGCATGGCTTGGCCAGTGGTACATGTAGGTCCGCACCTGGGATCCGAACCGGTGAACCCTGGGCCTCCGAAGTAAAACGTGTGAACTTAACCACTGCACCACCAGCCAGCCCAAGGCTTCACATTTGGAATGAACACAAGATCAGAATAAGACTCACAGGGCACTGAGCCTGGGAGCCACTTGCCTATTTCTCATTTCCATCCACTCCCCAGCCCCCTAAAGAAAGAGGATGGGTGCGAGGACCTTGGTGAAAGGAAAATCTAGAGATGAGGGTCAAATGGTTAAACCCAGCTGTGGAGATTATGAATCCACAAGGACTAGGAGCCAAGAGATCATTACAAGTCATAACCATGTTTCACAAGACTTCTCCAGTTATCTTGAAATTCTGAGATGTAATTCTACTGAAAACAAAAGGATAAAAAACTGGAATAAAAAATCAGCTAAATACTTGGAAATTTTTGTCTACTGAATGTCAGGCATCTTGATATTTAGAAGTTACATAAAGGAAATATTTAGAATACCAAGTTCTTGCTGTGCCCCTATCAGATGTTGGCAGGACTAATGATCTATTTTCTGGTTAAAGCAAATTCTTCACGATAGGTAATGCTATACACTGTAGTATTTCTCTCATCATTCTCTCTATAACAAAGCGCTGGGCTGCTTACTGCTTATTCTGAGAGTGTGGAAGAGGGTAGAAAAATAACCAAGCTAAAAACGATAAACATCTAACATGACTGACGGCTTGCCTAAGCCATTTTAAAAAATCACAAAACATTTGTTTCCTTCACGTTTTCACATATCCCTTCCACGTATGCGTTCACAGCAGTTATATGGAGAAATTTTTAATTTCTCCTCTAGAACGGACACAGGGCAGAGAGTTAAGCCAGCTAAACCTAAAAGGAGCAGGATAAAAGATGTCCCATGCTGGAGCGCTGGTCATAGTCTGTGTGCCTCTCCGCCCTGCTCTGTGGCCTGGAGGCTGAGCTACGTGCCCCCAGGTGTGGGACTCCTTGCTCTTTGGCTTCCGTGCTGTGCAGCCAATGGAGAGGACCCACGTGCAGGAGATGGGAAGGACAGAGGAGAATGATATCAAGATATCTGCACCCACTTCCCTCCCTGAAAGTCATCACAGGTTGTCCTCCATTCAACCCAGGTCGTGTCAGTCAGTCCTCTCCACACAGCCATCACTCTCCTTGTGTTGCAGGCATTGCTCACTCCCCTGCACTCACAGCCCACTCTACCAGCCCCAGGGCTTTTGACCCTTTTGGTTTCCCTACACCCTGCCCTCTAACTGTCAACTAGGGTGTGTGACGGGACTGAATATCACCATTCCACAGCCACCCCTCCAGCCGATGGGGGTAATGTGACCTCCCCTGGCAATGGTGTTTGGGTTAGTGTCAAAAAGGTTCAGTCCTGGGTACAAAGGGAGGGGGTCTGTTCTTTCTACTTGCCCGAGCATCCTGAGGGCAGAGCCAAACTCAGTCTCCCCTAAATCAGCCCACGAAGTTGAGAGATTTCGGTTTCTGGGTTTTGTGAGGAACCAAAACTTGTCTCACCTAAGCCACTAGCAACGCCCCAAAACAGAGCAACCAAGAGAAAGAGCTAAAAGGCTGGAGTAGACAGGGTTTGAAGCTCGATTTCTTCCCACCTGGGCTTTTTCCTAATGTACTTAGAACATTTCTCTCAAGTGTATAACAAAAAAAATTAAAAACTGAATTTGCACTCTTTACTTGTCAGATTCTCAAAGGAATTAGAATAAGATATTCCTGCAACAACCTCAAAACTCCAAAGCAATTTCAATAGCTCTGTAGGGTGTTATAACCTCTTGGTAGCTTCTCTTAAATTTAGTTTCTGTTTTGGGTTGCCATCAAGTATCAGGGACTTTATGTTCAACTCTCACTGAAGGTAGGAAAAGGTAGGAATAATTCATCTTAAAAGATAAATGTTTCCCCACTAGGCATAAATACAATTGACTTAACATTTTTTTTAAAACCACTGACCTTATTAATGCCACAGCTGAGAAAGCTGGAAAGGTCCTTCTAAAGACATTCATCCAGAAGTGTTGGAAACAAGTACGGTTTGCCCACAACGGGGGTGGATCTAACGATGCTCAAATCCTGGCTGAATGAGACATCACTACACCCACACTTGCATTTCCAGGGCCATTGGTAGAGGTGTGCATTGCCTCTTGAAGAAGCCTCAGTAATGTAAATAATGAAAGGCTAGACTACCAGACCCATAGAGCTAATATTAAAGCAATATTGGACTCTTTTTTCCTGAAGAGGACAACAGCAAAGCCAGTACCAACATTCCAATGATTGAAGTTGTAACTAGAAATTTCATCAGATATTAGAGCAAGCATTGACAGTTAAAACTGATGCATAGCTAAAACTTCACAAATACTGTTCTACACTCTTCTCAGGTACTGTGCCAGGCACCAATGACTCAAAACTACAGACCTCTATACTTTGCCACAGGAATAGACAACGTCCTCTCTCCTTCCCTCCTCTGAATCGGCTTATTTATTTATAATTTATGGATGCAGGAAATAGAGACTCTTTCTCAAGAGGAAAAGCTGCCTTCTGGAAGTAAATTTCCTCGATGTGACCAGAAAGATAACCTCTCAAATATCCAGGCAAAATCCCGAAGGAGCCAGGCGGGGCTCAGGAGGGGGCAGTCTCCTCCTTTCTCTCCACTGCGCTTCCTCCCTCTTTCCCCAGAAAAAGGTGAGATTCCAGATACCAACTGGATGTTAGTAGAGCTTGCGCTCTCTCTCTCTCTCTCCCCCCTCGCCACCCCCAACACACACACACACACACACACATACACACGCAGCCTGATTCTCAAGGCCATCTTTTGCTATCTTTCCTCTTCTTTCCAAAAAGAGCTTTCAGGCACAGCATCCATTTCAGTTAAAATTCAGACCTGGGGGAGAAGGAGAGGCCCGCTTTAGTCCTGAGGCTAAGCCCCTTACCAGAGCTGTGCTTCCGTGTTCAGGGCATGGCTGAAAATGAAGTAGAAGTTCATTATCTTCTTACACGACTTCAGGATGAGGTGGAGGAAATGAGCCACCGGAGGATCTGAATTTGACCATTTTATGATCTGAATTTTACAATTTCTTGTTATTCTCTGTAGTGAAGAGTATGGTTTGGGAAGCAGGCAGCTCTGGGTTCAAACCTGAGCCCTGACACCTGGGAGCTGCGTCCTTGGGCAAGGAAACCTCCCTGGGCCTTAATTTCCTCATCTGTAACATAGTGGAAACACCCACTTTACAGAGAGGCTGTGAGTTTTTGTAAAACCATGTATGCTATTGCCTCTTCAAGTGTAAAAAGGCTGTACAACTCTCAGACAGTGGTAGTAGCATCGCTCAGAATTCACAGCCTGCATCCTTCGTGTGCTGTGATAAGTTAAGGCTCCTGCTATTTCTTTCAGTGCTTGTTTTAAGTCTCATAAACATTTCATCTCTACTCAATCCTTAAAGATTACTCTGCACACAGTTCAGCCTTATGCTGGTTACAATCCCGCTGTGGCTGTACATAGCACACCTTGGAGTATGATTTTATATTAAAAGCCACAGGATAGGTAACTCCTTCTTAAGTTATAGCATATGCTGAGATTCCTGTTCCTGATTTTCTTCCCTAATAAGCTTTCATGTGCCAGATGTGATGTGTGCTAGGGGGTTTACAAGCATGAGCTTTACACAGAGTATAAAACCTTAAAGAAGATAGAACTCTATAAACAAGTACATCAGACACTTTGCCTCATTCTCCATCCCTTATCGAGTAACCAACCTGAGTCGGGAGGGGTACTGAAGTTCAAAGCCACAGCGCACATCCCCTCTCTCCTTTCTGCTTCCTTTCTGAGAGACACATCTAAGTCACACCTGGGGGAGCCATCATGAAATTCCACTCTCCTAGCAAATACGATGAGAATGTAACAGAAGTCAAGATGAGTAATAAGGACATTGAAGATGACTCCATTAAGGACTGCTCAAGAGTAGAATTAACAACAGCTGATGCGGCCTTTGATTGTCTAATAAGCATAACTGTGTCATTTTCTCTGAAACAGGTGAACCAGTATTTAGAAAGGAAAAAAAGCAAGAGAGGTCTTGGACCATGGCAATCAGATAATCTGCTTCAACCAGAATTCAACTGCATCACCATCAAAATAACCTCCCAAATGGAAAGGGAGAAGATGTCTTCATCAGAAGACTCATCTGAGTCATTCTCAATGACTCTCTAGGACAAAGGTCCCACCAATTCCAAACCTTGCTCTCTATTCCATGCTTCTTAAAACTAATGGGATTCCTTCCACACGGGTAGGTTTCCATGTTGCCAGACTGCTGGGCCAAGTGTCCAGGAGAAGCAGATTAGGGCAGTCCACTTCCTCTCATCAGTCCTGCAAACACAACAGGCAGCCCCAACACACCTCTGAGTGAAACTCCGCTTGTCCTTTGAAGATTCCAGCCCAAGTGGAAAGAGAGTTCTCATTGTGGTCTAGCCTATGGTGCAAAATCACTAAGAGCAAAGTGAATTTTTCTTCCTGAGACTCTTTAGTGGATTTCCCCCTGAAATTCACCTGTACATATAACTTCAGATTAGATCCACTGCAAATATACATGAGGTTACATGCTAAGATTTTACTAGTCAAGAGCTTTTCCTGAATTAACATAGCTGAAGGGAAACAATACTTGGAAAACCTCAAACGAGCTCACAAGTTATTAACAATGGTTTTCACCCCATGCTTTCAGAGCCAAGAAATGCATCAGAGTAGATGCAATGTGTCAGTGGGGCTGTAGAGAATGGTGGGAGCACAGACCACAGGCGCAAGTCCAAAGCCACCTCAACCTCCAAAAAGAGTCTTCCCACAGAGAGGAGAGGATATGGACACCCAGCTTGTGCCAGGAAAGAGAGAGAGCATTCTAGGGTTTTGAGTAGTCAGTGCTACGTAAGTGTGCCCTGCAGACCGGAACTGCCCATGAACTGTTATCGGTCTGTGACAAGATAATACAGAAGTTGAGAGTAAGGACTGAGAAAACTTTACAGCAAGTTGACATTACTGTGATATTTCAGTGCATGATTATTTTTTCTATTTGTTCATTTTTATTGATTTTGCAAGAGTCTTGACCATGTACGCAGTCTTGGCTGTTCATTGGACTCTTCTGGGGAGCTTTAAAAAGTGCTGGTGCCTGGGTCTCAATCCCGGAGAATCTGTTTTAATTGGAATGGAATGCAGCCTTGGCACTGGGATGGTCGTTAGAACTCCCAGGTGTTGCTAATATGCAGCAAAGTGTTCGAGAACTACTTTCCTCACACTGGAAAGGGATTAGGGGATGCACTTAGGACTTAGTGAATTTGGAACACACAAAGGTAATTACTTATTTTGCGTTACTTTGAAAATTTGAAAAATATTTTTAAGTTACAATTCAATGTTTTATTACAAACAAGGGTAAAATGGACTGGAATGCTCTGATATATAGTCATGTTATATACAATTTTTAATGTAAACGTTTTATTGCAATATAAATGCACACAGAAAAGTGCACAAACCTTAAGTGCACTGCTTGATGATATTTTCATAAAGTAAACACATCATGAAACCAGCGTTTGGATCAAGAAACAGATAATGCACAATATTCTTTGCCCCCATGTTATGACAGCTAAAATAGCTTCCCCCGGGAGGAAATAAAGATAATGTACTCTGCCACTATGAATATGACATTTATCTTGGTTTACAATAGATCTAGTTTAAATTGGAAGATTTCGAAGAATAGAAACAGAAATTACAAGGATTCTTCCTGGTAAAGATGGTAGATTGAATACACAATCTTTATTTGTTCATTCAGGAAATTTCACTAAAATGACAATAAGTGAATTTTTAAAGGCATAAATCCATGAGAATTAGCAGAGGAGCCAATAACAACATTTTAGAAGTTGAAAAGTTAAAAATTACTTGTCAGGCCTGAAAAAACTGAAACCTATGCTGAGGGTAGAGAAAATGAATATTAGTCCAATTTACAACACAGAATTTTCCAAAGTTACCAGTTACCACTATAAGAGGGATGACAATGAGGCTAAAATCAGCAGCTTTGGTTAAGTCTGTTTAAGAAGGCTGATGGCTTCTTAATCCCACCCTCACTCTGTACAGCATTTGACTATGCCTCCCTTCACTCTGGCAAAGAGCAGAGCTTTGTTCTCTGGAAAGGTCCAAACAGAAGTCTACAGGGACACCAGACACGGTAGAAGATTGAGGTACCATACCAAAATCATGGAGGAATTAAGTGAACTTATGAAACTGCTCACTAAGATGCCAAGTCTTCTTTCCTACTTGGTTCCCAGAATGCTAGCAGCCAGTCAGAGGGTTAGAAAAGCCTTCTATGGTCCAAAGGAACATTTTCTTAAGAAAACAAGATTGAAGGTTCTCAAGGATACAGCCCAGCTGTTTGACAGTAAAGTAATAATAGACAAGCCCCTGTTGGGAGACAATTCTCCATGGACCTCTCTTCTATTTCTGAACAGCTTGTGCAGGATCCGATAGCTTTTTATCCTGGACTACCTTTTAAAAATCCTGTACAATGAACACTTTGGAAGCTAGAGATAATTTCTCCCTCTAGAACAGAAGGCAGGTCTATTTGCTAACGTCTCCCTCTGGAGCAAATGTTGGGTAGGTTTGCTGGCAGGCCGTAATAAATGATTGGGATTTCCTAAGCTCAGGATTCCTCAGCTGTGGCACAAACCTAGTACATAGTAAGGATCCACCTTGCTTGCTCTGTCTTGTCCTTGTGGAACTTGGAGAGCAAGGAGAACCACCGTGAGCATGAAGCTCATGCTGCTTGCTGAACTGAGAGTAATAAAGTCCTTGGTATGCGACCCAGGACTCTCGTGTCTTCTGTTAGCCTCCATGAAACTGTAGCTGACTAATGTGTTAGCTTGAAAGTGGGGTAAGACCTTTCATAGTTCTTGACCTCCTTAACCATTCTCACAGCTTCCATATAGTTTTGAAGGCTTTCCACTCTAGAATATAAGCAGATAGACAAAAATCAAAAAACATCCAAGAATATTGACTAACAATAATAAAAAATTTTTTTAAATTTAAACAGCCCATTCAAGAGAAGAAAACTTCAAAAAACATATTAGTAATATCCTCATGGAATAAGAGAAGCTATTATATCCATACAACAAGAACAAGATACCATATTTTTTTAACAAATATTAGGAAAACAAAAGAGAGCCATTACAACTTTAAATGAAACTTTAAGTGAAAAACGTAGTAAACGAGTTTGAAAATAAAGTCAAGAAAATATCATACAAAGTACAACACACAGACAAAGAGATGGAAAGCAGGAAAGAAAAGATTAGAATCTAGGCACTTCATTACAGCATTAGCCGTTAAGTCAGCCACCCCACCTCTCAACTTCTTGCTATAAAAGAGAATAAATGTCCTCATTACTTAAGCCAAAAGCTCAGTTTTCTTTACCTGTAGCCAAATTCATCCTGGGGAGATCTTGGTAACTAGCATGTCTTGGAAAAGGATAAACTGGTTTGTGGTCTGCAGCCAGGGATAAAAATGGATCAGTGCCTTTATCAAATGAAGTCGTCTCTCCAAACTTGCTCATTTGCCATAATTTCGATGCAAACATTGCAGGTACCAGCAGCTATGCTATTTCCCTTTAACAAATAGCTATATACTTAATTCTTCCAACTCCTGATTTTCTGTTATCTGTATATGAATCTAAGGAGAATACCTATTCTGTGAGCTTTTAAGAAACATGAAAAGCTGCAATGTCAAACTGAACCTGAGGAGAGAAGTAGGTTGTGCTGCTTTGGTGATGAAAGTAGCTTTGCATATTAGTGTAACTTGCTGCCTTATACATCAGCATGTAGAAGCACCCAAAATATCGTCAATGATCCCACAAGAAGCCTTTTCTATTGCCTTGAAAGTCAATTCCATCAGGGCCAGTGAAGAGAGTGTAGGGTTCTCCTTAACTACCTGGAAGCTAATGTCTTTCCAGAAACCATGACCTGAAATCTTTGAATGACATTTGGGAAGACGTTTGCACCACTTTGGAGAGAAAAGGGAAGCCCATCCCTAGAACAGAAAATTCAGTAAGGAGAAGTTCATTCTTCACTTTGCTACTTTATAGCTATGTACATGGTACACTTTTTCATTGAAAGCTTTAAAGTCTCTATTATAATTCAGCTGAAAACCACAAGTTCTTTTGGAAACACAGTCCTCAGGAAAATAAGGATCCAGAGTGACAACATGTCATAAGATGTCAGTGCAGACAGACAATCTGGAGTTATCTAGATACACAGCAGGATGTATTTGAAGGCTAATTCTGCTTAGACAACCTTAAAAATGAAACGTAGATTCATCATCCTTCCTTTGCTGACAAAGACAGCACGAATGATGCAGATCTCGCCTCAAAGACGATCTCCTTGACTTGAGGACAAATGAAATGATGTGACATTAATTCAACGTGAAGAGTTTTTGAGAAGTCTGGTGTTTCTTGATACAAATCCGCCCTCTTCCTGCAAAAGAAGCTATGGGGTCTCTAACTTCATTTGCTACCTCATTCCCTTGGGAGTCAGAGTCTTTAGGAGGTGTTAATATTTTAATCAAGTTGAAGTCAACTGGATGCCAAAGATGAGCTGCGTATTCCCATGCCTAAGACCGCTCCAAAATTTCAGCTTCTTATTCAATCCAAACTATAAAAGCTTTATCACTAAAATTCACTTTTGAATAAAACTGAAGTTCATTTTTATTTTGGTTAAAAAATTTGAATTATTTCAATTTTTTCAGACATTCCCATTAAATTTTGCACATTTTCTCATAAAATAGAAAAACAGATACAATTCACTGGAATTATCATTTTTATAGCCTGTTCCTGTGAAGTAATAAATTTCCAGTGTAATAAAATAAACTGCATGAAAACGTTTGGTGTATATGTGCATCTTGGGGAGGGAAAGAGTAATTTATAGCTTTATTTAGATTTTCAAATATTTCTGTGTCCCCCAAAATATTAAAAACCAGAAACGCTAAAAACTACTGTTCTATCTTACAGAACAGTCCTCTAAGATGGTATGTAATTACCATGTATAGTCACAGGTCATTTCTAACATGAATTTAATCCAATGTCACCTTGAAAACTAGTAGTTAAATTCTCCAATGTGATCTGATCCAGGCCCTAAAAAATCAGCCAGGAAATTCCTATAAAATTGAAATTATCTTTTCAAGTTCAATACATTGAGTGGAAGCCTACTTAAGAGACGTGACAACTAAGTGCAACGCAGCACCCTGGACTGGATCCTGGCACAGAAAGAGAGCCTTAATGGAAAAACTGGTGAAAGCCAACGCAAGCCTAGAGTTTGATTAATGGTAATGTACCAACACTGGTTTCTGAGTGCTGACAAATACACATCGGTAATATAAGGTGATAATGATGGGGGAGCTGGGTGAGGGGTGTACAGGACCTCTCTGTATTATCTTCGCAACTTTTCTGTAACTCTAAAAATATTCCAAATAAAACGATTTTTAAAAAAAAATCTACTTTAAATTTTTAACAAGGTTTGCTTACTCCGCAAATATTCATGGAGTGTCCAGGCATCGTTCTCTGTGCTGGGTACACAGTGCTGAACAGAATAGATCCATCCCTTCCCTGAGGGAGCAGATAGACAGTGGGCAAGAAAGGCACTAAACAGTCACAGATTCAACACAAATTGTAACTGCAGTTTGTAGAAAGTGCTGGAAAGGAGAAGCACATGAGATGAGAGAGTTGCCAAGCTGGAAAGGCCTCCCTGAGGCAGTGGCACTGACTATGAGACCTGGGGAGGGCTGGGAGCCAGCCAGGTCACAGCACCCAGAAGGAGGAAGAGGTTTTCGTCAGCCTGGCGGGAGGAAAGGCCTGGAGTAGGTGCCAGTACAACCAGAGCACAGGGAAGGCATGGGAGGGCATGGGAGGGCGGTGCCAGCTGAAGAACCCAACCAGGTAGGACCTTGCAAGCCAGGTGCAGGGTTCTATAGTTTTCCAAAGAGATACAGGAAGCCATTAAACACTTGAACCAGAGGAATGGCATCACCTAGTTAATACTTTTAAAAGATCACCACGGCTGCAACGTGGATATGGAATAGAAAGGAGCGAGAAAAAAAGCTCCCACTGCAGGTGCTCACAATTTTTTTTTAAAAATTAAAGAGAAATAAAAAGTGCTCAACTTCTAAATATATTTGTTCTACAAAGTCCCTGGGAGAACTTTTGTGCACTGTTGGTTGGAATGTAAACTTGTGCAGCCACTATGGAAAATAGCATAGAGATTCCTGAAAAAGTTACAAATTAAACTATCCTATGATTCAGCTGTTCCACTTCTGGGTATTTACCCAAAAAACATGAAAACACTAACTTGAAAAGACATGTGCACCCCTTTGTTCATTGCAGCATTATTCACAATAGCGAAGACTTGAAAACAACCTAAGTGCCCACTGCCTGATGAATAGATAAAGAAGATGTGATATGTATATACAATGGAATACTACTCAGCCGTAAAAAGATGAAGTCTTGTCATTTGCAACAAGTGGAAGTGCCTTGAGGGTACTAAGCTAAGTGAAATAAGTCAGACAGAGAAAGATAAAGACCAAAAGATTTCACTCATGTGTGGAACATAAAAAAACAAACCCTCGGATACAGAAAACAGAGTGGTGGTTACCAGAGGGAAAGGGGATGGGGTGGAGGGCAAAAGGGTAAAGGGGTTATTTATACGGTAATGGATGGAAACTAGACTTTTGGTGGTGAACACAATGCAGTATATACAGATGTTGAATTATAATGCTGTACATTTGAAACCTATATAATGTTATAAATCAATGTTACTTCCATAAAAAATAATAAATAATGAAAATAAATTTTAAAATAAATGAAAAAGCCCCTTGGAAATAGTACTACATTTTAGACGTGTACATTCCTTCTTTAGAACCTGCCACCATAACTCCGGCAGGGAAGATGGGGCTGAAAGTGGCTCCCAAACCACTCAATCTGGATCTTCCTCTAGAACGCCTATGATTCAACACGGATATGAACAAAACACGAGAGAGACGCCAAAGTCACGTGACTTGGAGCTTAGCAAGGTCAGCAGCAAAAACCTACAGGCTCTAACACTCTTAGGAATTTCAGCTGTCACAAGAGATAAAGAATTCTTAGCATGTCTGGTTTTCAGGACCATAAAACCATTATTGACACCTCACTGGTGCCATCTTGGCATGAGCCCAGGACTAAATATAGAAAATCCCAGACTGCAAAATAGTGTAATCTTCAATCCCTGTTTAAAATATACAATGTTAAATGTCATCCTCAATTACCATACCTTGAGTATGAAAGAATTGGTGTGTCCCCCTATCTGACCTAGAAAAAGAATTATGTCTTCCAAACTTGATGTAACCAGTAGCACTTCAAAAACCCTAAGCAGTCTATAGTGCTGGTTGGCTACTTTTAAACAGAACTCCCTAGGGACTTATACCCTAAAGACACTTGGATTTTCTCAGTTTGTAGGAATACAGTATCTATAACCTCACTAAACAACATCTAGATACACTCTAAGGGCTATCAGGACCAGAAGAAACAAAAGATTGGATCTTGCTTGAAGCCTATGATTTGATACGAAAAACTTTTTATGCAAAGCTCTGTGAACTCAATAGCTATTAAGTTGACTGTCCAGCCAATCGCTCCTTTTGTCTGGAAACTATGTCTTCCCCCACAGTCAACAGGGTTACAGGAGAGAGCCTCTGGCAGCCATGATTGAGGAACTTGACCTTGCCCCAAACCACCACAATCAATAGGCTCAAGAGTGCGCACTTGACACAAATTGGACCAAGTCGCTTTCCCTGAGAATCTGGATCTAGAAGTAAGAGGTTCTTGCTCAGTCTGTCTGCTCTCTCGAATAGAGGACATGTAAACACTGGAACTGCTCACAGAGGCTATTTTGAACCATTTGGAAGAGGAAATAGAGAAAGCCAGCCTGCAGCAAGAGAAAAGAATGGAGAACATGTGCCAGAACAAAGAGAGAAAAGGCAGAGAAAGAGAGTTCCCTGTTTTCCCCACAACATTCCAGGACCTGAAGCTAGCTGATCCCACCTTGTCCTTGCCCTTAAAATCCATGGGAGACTCCCAGTATCCTTTTAATCGCTTCCATGTTTGCTTAAGCCAGTTCAAGGGGAATCCTGTGACTAGAAACCAAAGCCCTCACTAACACTCCAGGTCTGTCCATTTCACGTAGCCTTGAATAACCGAGAACCAGCTTGCCCAAATTCTTCAAGCCAAGACCTCAGAAACAGGAATCCAATTCCAGCCTCTCACAGCAGATAAATGCAAGAAAATGAAAACGCTTATCCTAAAATGTTAAGTGGAAAAGAAACAGGGCACAAAATTGTATATTTATCAGAATTGTGACTACACTATAGTTTATGTTGTTAATAAATCAAGAAGTGAAGCCCTATATGCATTAGGAAGATTGGAAGGAAATTAACCAAAATAACAGTTGTATTAGGGTGACAAGATTATTTTCCTTTTTCTCTCTATTCCTCTATGTCCGTAAGTAGTTAAATACTTTACAACTTTAAAAAGTTATAACGCCAAAGACTATGTAGAGTTTGTAAATGTTTTATAAAATAATGATGCATTTTTTAAGTAGAACATAAAATACCCTATCTGTTATGTTTGCTGCTATACAAATTGCCCAAAAAGGAATTTCTCCTTTAAGACTCTACATATAAAAGGAACAACGCAGTTTACAACAGACTGGCCCCAAATTAATCTCAGCCTTCACTTCTGCTCCACCTGTTTGCCCTCCCAATCCTATCTAACCCTTCCCAACCCAGGGCTTGCCATCTATCTTCAGCTGGAATTCCTCCCTTCCCCTCTCCCTCTCTTCCCCCCATTCTCCCAGCACCCCGCCCCCATCCCTGTAATCCCCTCTACTTTGATGTCTGGGTATTTGCATCTCCAGCCATGCAGATCCATCCCGTCAACCTTAGGCCCTAAGTTTGTCTCCTCTCTTTTGCATCTACCCATTGGGAATAATCTTGCGACAAATGACTGCCAGCCCATTTTAAACTATCCCAGGGGCGATCCAGGTAAGACAGCCCCTTTCAATTACAGCACCACACAAGCCAGAAATGGGTAAGGAGTAGAAAACAACATGCAAAAAATAAAAACCACTGGGAACTTGGATAATTTGTAAATTATCTTTAACATTGCTGAAACACAATTTTCAATAACAATCCAAAGTACAGCATTGAATATGAAAAAAAATAAGTGGTAAACCATTTATTGACAAAGAAGGAGTGAGCAAGGCTCTCTGAAATCATGAAACTGATTCTATTGGTTTCCTCCATAATCCTAACAGCTCCCATACATTGAAGTGGGTATCATGCCAGACATTCGATATACGTTATCTTACTTTATCCTCCCAATGACCTGTGAAGCAACTATTATTATTCCCACTTTACAGGAACAAAATTGTTGATCTGAGAGGTTGAGTTACTTATGCAAGTTTAAAAGGCTAGCAAGGAGCAGAACAGAGTCCTGTGGCCTTTGCACCAGACCTCATGGCCTCAAACAGCTCTCAGACAGGCTTTCTAAAGAACGTGTATCTGAAACTTAATGTTAAACCCACGTGTTAGCTAATAGTAGTAGTATTTTATAATACAAATATCCAGTTTATACATAAATTTATATTTTAAATGAAAAACAGATCAGAATAGACACTATAGAAACTACCACATTATCCAACGTCAATAATATGTACAATTATATTCAGTATAAACATAGCCCTTACACATTACAGTTTAAAACTATGGGGCCTGGCCCAGTAGCATAGTGGTTAAGTTCATACGTTCTGCTTTGGTGGTCCGAGGTTCGTGGGTTCAGATCCCAGGTGCAGATCTACAGACCACTCATCAAGCCATACCGTGGCAGTGTCCCACATACAAAACAGAGGAAAATTGGCACAGATGTTAGCTCAGGGCCAATCTTCCTCACAAAACACAAAAAAACTGTATTACAAAGTCTTCTCAATACTATGTATCAATGGTAATTATTTATAACTGTTTACAAAACACTACCTCGCACATAAAAAGAAGCATAAAGTTTATTATTAGGGTATAAACAGAATATGAACTAGGAGAAATATTTATGGCATTCATTTCACTAGTAAGAGACAATTTTATAACTTACTCCAGTTAGAGGGCTTGTATTATATTAATATTGTACCATGAAAACCAATGGTAACCACTTCAAAAGGGGAGGGGGGGTCACAACTTATTTCTTATAATTCTAGTAACTTTATACTACTCTGTATAAAAATTTGCCTGTTTTCTCCATTCAAGTACAGAAAACGTCATTAAGGAAATAAGAAGGATGCAAACGCAGAAGTTACAGCCGTAAAGGTAACGTGATCATAAAATCCATTTGGTGTGCTCATTCCCTGAATAGGTACATCTGCTTGATTCCTCCATAGCTGGTGACTTCTTTCTTTCCCTCGAATCACTACCATCGTGCACTCTTTCTGTGTGAAAATAATTCTCTCCAATTTCTTCAAAGGACACTATAATCATTGATTCATTAGTACAATGAACTTTATTGAGCACCCAGAATGTGCTAGACACTTTGCCTAAGATGAAAATACAGATAAGCCCCTGCTCTCCCCAGGCTCTGTGGGTGAGACAGTTTTGTGTAAAGTAAACAGCCCAAAATAGTGTGCTAAGTCCTGGAGCAGAGGTGAGTACGCAGTGCCAGAGGACAGGGGGGATTAACCCAACCTGGGGCCATCAGGAAGCTTTGCAGAGGACAGCGCATATAAGACAAACAGGAGCTTTCCAAAGAGAGATGAAGGAGACTCAGGGAGGCAAGCCATTCGGGCACAGTGCACAAGGGCAGTGAGCAGCAGAAGGGCACGGGGACAACAACGTTACTAAAACAATGAGCTGCTTGACGAGACCATGACCAGGGTTTGTGGAGGCCATGTGGGATATGAAATTAAGAAGAAAAATTGGGCTAAAAGTCCAACAACTTAAGTAGATTAAGGTGCTTAAATATATGGAAGACTATGCATACATTAAAATAAGTTGTTAAAAATATAGAGCCAGCCCTGATGGCCTGGTGTTTAAAGTTCAGTGCTCTCCGCTTTGACAGCCCAGGTTCAGTTCCCAGGTGCAGAACCACATCACTTGTCTGTCAGTAGCCATGCTGTGGCAGTGGCTGACACAGAAGAACCAGAGGAACCTACAACTATACGCAGTTATGTACTGGGGCTTTGGGGGTTAGGGGGAAGAAAGAAAAAGACAGGAGGAAGATTGGTAACAGATGTTAGCTTAGGGCGAATCTTCCCCTGCAAAAAAAAAGCATCATGGAGAGGTCTTTGGGAGAAAACAAAGCCATTTGATTCATTCAGTTTCCTGTTTGAAAAAGAAATATATAGACCAATGAGAGAAATGTTCAGTATGAAGTAAAAAGCATTTGCATGTGTCTATGGATATAAAAAAGACTGAAAGGATAGTGTTAACCAAAATATTAACACTAATCACCTCTGGGGGGTGGAATTATGAGTAATTTTGTTTTAATCTCTTTTTGCTTCTCTGCCTTCCAGATTTTCTGCATTAAGCGTGCATTACTTTGGCAATTAGGGGAGAAAATGTGTGCTAAAATAGAACAATGTAAGCTGGGCTCAGACTGTGGCATATTAAGAAGTTTGGACTTTATTCCACAGAAAATGAAGATTTATTCCAGGCATTTGATCAAGGATGTGAGATGAACAGATTTGCATTTTAGAGAATTAAGTTTTGTTAAGGTGTGCATACTGGATTAGAAGGATTTGAGGCTGGGTGAAAGATGTGATGGCTGGAACTAAGGCAGAGACCAGAGGGGTGGAAAGCAGTTATTTGGGGTAGAATAGACAGGACTTGTTAACTGAATGTAGGGTAAGGGGAAAGGGCAGACTTTGAGGATAACTCCAGGTTTCTGAGCGATTGGTAAGATACAGATACAGGATGCTAACAAGCATAAGAAGAAGGAAAAGGCAGACTTTTAAGGATGGGATGATGAATTTAGTGTTATGTGTGATGTGCCCAGAGGACATCCAAGTAGGAATTCTAGTAGGAAGTCTGAAATATGGGTCTAGGTTCAGAAAAAGTGGACCTGGAAATGCAGACACATAGGAGATAGGAAAGCCGTGGGACGAATGAGCTCTCTCAGGGAAAGTCAAGAGTGAGAAGAGACCACTGAGGCTGGAACCTCGGGAGGTGCTAAGTCATCGCAGCAGTGGGAGAAGTCAGAGAGCTGGGACAGCCAGAAGTTGGTAGAGTTCTTTTTGGAGATGGGATGAACAGACCCGGGATCAGAGCAAGGGGAAGAAGTTTTACTATAAATTTGCAGCTACCAATAGAAAACAACCACAGAACCTGGCCTCAATGGGGTATAGAAAAAACAAAAGGCCAATGGGTACAAAAGACATGGAACAAAGAGAGGCACTGGCCACTGAGACGGAAGATGGGGTGAAGAAAATATACTAGAGTTCACTGAGTGAGAGGCTACCGTGGAGGGTGGGACTTTTTTGAAAGCTGTCAAAGCTGACCTACTGTGTGGCTGTTCTGAGATAGTGACTTCTCTCCTCTTTTTTACAAACAAGGAAACTGATGTCCACACAGAAGTGTCCCAGGTCTCAGAGCTAGTTGCTGGCAGGGTTAAGACTAGAATCAATTTCCAAACCACTACAGTTTAATTCACTATACATCAACATACTGCCTCCTTATACAAACACAGAAAGAAGGCTCTCCCCAAAAATATCGAGTATGGAATATAGGAAAACATACACAGATTTATCCTTTGTCTTGACTTATGGAAACGAATAACTTCTTACAGCACACCCCTCTCTCTGACCACCACCTCTGTCTGATCTGCCAGCTAACTTCCGCCAGCCCTTGATCCCACTGAGATTTCCAACCCATTGATCCCACCACCTTTTCACTCTCCCTAATCACCTTGATCTCCTCTCTTCTCCACTTACCAGCTTTAAATCCTACGGTCAATCATTACAATAACACCTTCCTTGCATACATTCACAACTCTCTTGTCCCTATTATTTTATTAGACCCATTGGATAATCTGCAACTCTGGTTAAATCCTCTTCACTTTCTCCATGCCTCTGCTGTGTCGATGAATACAACAACCTACTGACTGGTCTCCATTTAAACTTGTGACCAGAAACTTTAAATGGGCTCTTTAAGGCAGCCAGACAACCTACTGTATTTCCCCAGTCCATCACTCTCCCTATGTAACTATTCATACCTTCTCTGTTCTACAACCTCCTCCCCTGTCCTCACTCTCAGTTGATGACCTTGCTTCCTGTTTGGAGAAAACCAAAGCAATCAGAAGAGAATCTCAACAGACTCCCACCACCTCAGTTATCCACCTTCCAGAACCCTCACCCACACACTTTGCCCTCTATCCATGTTCCTGTCTAAAGTACCGTCCCTTCCCTTGTGCACTAGACCCGATACCCTCTCTCTCTAACATTACTAATTTTCTTTCTCTATCGAATCATTCTCATACTCATGCAAACATGCTGTTATTTCTCCCATCTTAAAAAAAAACTTTTTAACCCTACTATTCCCATTTCCTTTGCTCCTCTTTGCACAAAAATCCATGAAGAGTTGTCTATACTCGTGTTTTTAATTCCTCCCTCTAATTCTCTCTTAAACACATTCTAATCCGTTTTATGCCACCTTACCCGCTTTTGTCAAGGTCACCAGTGATGCCCAGTTGCCAGATTCATGGTCAGTTATCAGTATTCATCTTACCTGACCTTTCAGCAGCAGTGGTCTCAGCTAATCTTTTCCCTCTGAAACTCTTCAGGGGCTTCCAGGCTATCACCTGCTCCTGGTTCTCCTCTCACCTCCTCTCCTGGGAGTCCTGCTTGGTATCTTTTAATGGTTCCTCCTCTCCTCCTCAACCTTTTACTGTCTGAGTGCACCCACGTTCAGTCTTTGTTCCTCTTCTCTTCTCTATATATTCACTCCTTGAAGATCTCAACAGTCTTAGGCTTTAGATAACTTCCAAATGCTGGAAAATCCCTGATTTATATCTCCAGTCAGATGTCTCTGAACTCCAGGCTTATTCTACATCTCCAATTACATTTAGCCTTTCCAAAATGTTCTCCTTATCCCCTGACCCCCTAAACTTCTCCACCTTGAAGGCTTCCACACTTCAGCCATCAGCAACTCAAACTTGGTCAAACCAGAAAAGTGGGAGCACTTTTGCCTCCTCTCCTTCCTGCAGATACCATATCCAATCCATCAGGAAACCCTATTGGCTCCAATTTCAAATATATCCAGAATCCGCCCACCTCTCAGCACCTCTGCTGCTACGACTCTGGTTCAAGCCACAATCCTCTCTCACCTAGGTTATTACAACAACGCACTAACTAGTCTCTCTGCTCCCACCCTGGCCCCAAGAGAGCAGTCAAATTGATTCTTTTGAAGGGTAAGTCAAGTCACATCACACCTCTGTTAAAACCTGCAAAGGCTCCTCTATTTCATTCAGAGCACAAGCCAAAGGACATACAACGCTCTATAAGGCCCTACTTCATCTGAGCCTCTGTATCTACAGTGACCTCGTCTCCAGTCACTCTGCTAGTTGCTCACCCCACTTCAGCCATGCAGGCCTGCTTCCTGTTTCCCTGGTACACCAGGCATGCTCCACCTCGGAACCACTCCCTCTGCCTGGACCATATTCCTCTCAATGTCCACCTCGCTAACTCCCTCACATCCCTCAGGCCTTTGCTCAGCGGTGGCCTCCTCAGGCAGGCGTTACCTATCACCCTATTTAAAATTGCCACAATTGCTTACCCTCTCCGAATTTTTTATCCTTTTTACCCTGTTACAATTCTTTTAAAGCAGCTATCACTTTGAAATATACTGCATTATTTATTTATTTGGTTGGTTATTATTTATTGTCTGTCTCCTCCCACTAGAACTTAAGTTCTAAAAAAAGAAAATACTCTTCTCTGTTTTGTTCACTGACGTATTCTTGGTGCGTTGGAGGTGCCCAGATAACACCTGTTGACTGAATGAATCTATTTCCCCTACCAGACCGTAAGTAACTTGAGGCTAGACAAATGCTGTAACCATCTCTGTCAACATGTTTGATCATATATGTATATATGTATATATATACCTTTTGTATATATTTCATATATAATATATATTATATATAAATACATGTGTGTATATATATATGTGTGTGTGTGTATATAAATATATTTCTTTTTTGTATCAGCCTGACTACTAGAATTTTTTCAGGACTGGGTACTCATCTTCCTGATTGGCAGGGGTGGCAGCAAGATGCATTAACCCGAGGCTAATCATTGCTGGACATTCTCAGAGGTAAGTCCCCACCTTCCTCTGAAAAGCTAAATGGCATAGACAGATCATCCCATCCTTAAGGCTTCATACACGATCAGTCAGAAAATGCGAAAGTCACCTTGCCTTCACATATCATATATCCCTCAGCACAGCCTTTTCCTAAATATATCCCTCCAGACGTCCCCCTAGCTGTTGCTCATTCCCGGTAACAGCTAAATCAATTGACCATATTGCACTGGTTTGCTTCAGTGTGTTTGTTTACTAGTTGAAGGCTGCATTAAGGGCAGGATTATTTCATGGCGCTCGGCTGCCTGGCCCTCTTCCAGCTCTCTCCTCTCCTAGTCTCTCACCGTGCAAAATGGCAATCTCTTTCTACCTCTGAAACCGAGAACCTTCTGAAAGTTATTTGACTATCACATAATTTTCTGTCCTTGTGAGACTCTCTGCCTCCACTGTTTGCAATCTGTGACCTGAAGCTAGGGAAGTGCCCACCACAAATAACTACACCAAATGCATCTTTATCCCCTTTAGCTTCAGTTACTGTCTCGGCCAATGGTCTTCCTCTTTTTGTCCTGTTATTATATGGCAAATGACACACGTGCAGCTATTTCAGCAAGTACGAAAAGATGATACGAACACGTCTTTATTTAAAATGTCACTTTTCCAGTACTCTTTTTGGTTTCTTCTTTATTAACCAAAGTTCCATTGTTAGAAAAATTATAATAACATACTGCCCTGAGTCTTGTAATTTCAGAGACAGCTTCTACATACTCTAAGCAATCAAAATCCCATGTTTCGTAATCAAAATATTCAAAGGTAAAATCTAAGTAATTTCCACATGGTATCCTACTGCATTCATTTAAGTTTCTAGGGTTAAAAAAAGAAGCCCTTTGCCAATAGGAAAAAAATAAGTTTTCAAGTCGAGAGTACAAAGACTTCAAACCGCATTCCATAGTGTGTTATTTTCTTTCCAGATAATTCTAACACTATGTAATTACTTTTGTATGGAAAATGAATAATGTAAGCCTCTAATGCTAAAAACAGCTAGACAGAAACCATCCAAATCAGATAGGCCTTTCCTGAAGCCAAATGAAATATTAAACTAGAAAATATCTGTGTGAAGACAGCCCATGGAAGAAAGCTCTTGAATTTTTATTCAATAGCCATGGAGCACAGAGGGGGAGAAAGTTACGCGGGGAAAAAAAGTGTTTTCTCGTGTATGTGTCAGGGTTTGTCTGCTTCACAGAAATTGTAACGTTGGTTGTACCCCAAAATGTCACAGAAAACTATCAATCAGAAATGCATCCAGGAGCTTCCAAGACTTCTGGTTAAAAATAACAGCAAAAACATCAATTAAGCTCCATCTATTGCGACAGAAATGCACTGATATAGAAAAAGCGAAATCCCACCTGCATGGGAATTAAGCCGCAGCTACTCCCCCAATTCAGAGAAAAACGAGCTACACTTCGGTCACTGGCAGAACTAATGCCAGCACATACAGCCAGTGGGTTTGTGTGTTGGGGGAGGGGGACAGCGTAGAGCGCACCTACATCGCCCTCCCTCCAAACTGCTCCAGAACCGTGAAAGCATCCGCGCCGCATGACCTCGCTTAGCCGGAAGCGAGCCGGGACCGAACAGAATAGCTTGCTCAGCCTCAGAGGTAGCCGCGACGTGCGGCGGGCAGCGCGGGCGGCTGGCCCTGGCGCTCCTCCCCCTCCCACCTACCCCACCGCCAGTCGTTTGCAGAGTCGTGTCTCTGGCTCCAAGCTCCGGGACTCGGAGACCTGAGCAGGTTCTCTCCCTGCTCGGGGCGGAGAACCTCCCAAAGACCTTTTAACAGAAGTAATTCCCGCGCTGGCCACGTCTCAGCAGCCCGGAGTGAACCAGCTGACCCAGCCGGCGCCGGGACCCATGTCTGGGTCGGCCGCCCCCGCCAGCCCCGCCCCCGAGCCCATCCAGCCTGCGTCCCCACCGCCCAGCCCGCAGCCTGGCACTCAGTGGGGGCTTTCGGGGAGTACAGCCCCAAAGGATGGCTTTCCGCTAAGTAAACAGCCATGTTAGCCTCCTCTGGTCGTAAATAAGCCAGGGGTGAGCCGGCCGACGGCCGTCAGGAGCGCTCACGGGGTCCCCTCTGCGCTTTCACCCCCGAGGCTGCGACTGTTTCCAAACTCCTAGGCGCAAACGGCCCGGGCCCCCTTTCTCTCTCATGGTTCAGCACCGAGGACAGCGGGCATACTTTTCGCCCAGCGGCCCCAAAGCCAAGGGGGTGGCGTTGGCGGCGCAGGCAGGGCTGCAGGTGTCCGGACCGCGCGCCCTCCCGCTTGCCACCCCCTCCGGCGCCTCGAGCAGGGCAGCCTCTCGGCGTCTTACTTTTCTGGCTGGAGTAACCCGGGTAATAGCCATAGTAGCCAGTGATCCGCAAGATCCGGTCCTCGATGGTAGCCACCCCGTTGGGGGCCGCCTTGACATCCATAGAGAGCGCGGGGCGGCGGCCCCGGGCGCGGCGGGGCGGAGAGCGCAGCGCGGGGCCCGCGAGCTGGTGCAGGTGCCGCCGCCGCCGCCGCCGCCGGTGCTGATGTTGCAGCTCGTGCTTCCGTGCCCAGGCTCTGACTCCACCGCCCGGCGCAGCACCGGCTCCGCATCACAGCGGCGGCGGCGGCAGCGGCGGCGGCGGAGCGGCCCCCACGAGGGCCGGCCTCTCAGTCAGCCTGGCAGCTCTCCCGCCCGCCACCCGGCGCAATGCTGCCGGAAGAGCTCCCCCTCACCTCTGAAGCCCACCGCGGCCGGGGGCGGGTATGCGCGCCCCACCTGGCCGCCGACTCTCATCATTAACCCTTTTGCGCCCCTTCCCCGGAGAGTAGACATCCCCCAACCCCTCCTGCCAGAAGGGACGCTTGGTCCAGGGGCGTGGGGGGAGAAGGTGAGACGGTGGCGGGGGCTCAGCGAGGAGGGGTGTAGGTGGAGAGACCCAAGCGGAACCAAGGGCTGTTAATGCGAGAGGTGTACACTGTCGCTTGGGGAGATGACACCTTGGGGGCGCCCCCAGGGCTTGGTCTACGCTCGCATCTACACCACCTGGGGTCTGCTGATCTGCAAGCGTTCCCAGGCGTTAATCAATTTTCGAAACTTGCCTAGACTACGTAGAGTCTTTTTGCAAGAAATGACAAGAAAATGAGCCCCCATAGGTGGTACGTGAAGCGGTTATCTAAGTATTGCGGACACAAAGACCTTAAGAGATCAAACCCTCAAGTCTGACAGTCTACAGCCAGACCCTCCACCCTCCGAGGGAAAGCATCAAAGGCTTGGAGACGTAGCTGAGCACCGCATGTTTATTTTGCCAATTCCAAATGCCCTCAGGAGAAATGATTTTGTCCTTTATTGCCAAAAACATCAGGGGGGAAGCTCTTCAAACTGTAAATATCTGGACGGGTGAAAGTTTTAGCTAGGCTAGAGACTTTCCATCAGAGTCTAAAACGTCCTTGAAGCTGTGCATTCAGAGTGAACACCCTCTCCTCGAGGGTGATTCTTCTGCTTTGGCGAGAGACTCGGCGGGTGAGAATTAGTGAGCAATGGGCATGATTCTTCTGTTCATCACTTGCAGTCACAGCTTCCTGAAAAATAATCTTCAAAGTTTCATCTTAGAAACTAAAGGGTGTGTGGGAGTCGGAGCGGGGTGTCAGCATGAAGGGCATTATGTCCACCTTCCACCCAGAGCCGGTTTAAGACATCCCTGATAGATTTCACCTTTCTAAAGCTTAGGGGGGAAAAGACAAAATCAAGTCGACTTCACTGCCCCCTCAGAAACCAACAAAGAATCTAACACACCATTCTGCCTTCAAGCATTTTCCACATTGTGTGTGGGTCCTTAAGAGGAAAGAAATATGAAAACTTTTTTTAAAAGATGAATTAGATTGAGCATATGAAAATGCAGTATTAAATTTCACGTCTTAAGGGTTTTCATGCAGACACAAAGCCCAGCACAGGATCTTGAGAGTGGAGTGAATCTGAGATGATTGTGGCTGGGAGGAGAGTTCATAAAGAAACCAATTTCCTCCCACACCTGCTTTCTGGGCTAGGAGAGAAGGAAGGGTAGAAGGAACTGAAAGGTCAGAATGAACTTAAAGCAAAAGGCAGCTCCAGGGCAGTGGAGGGGAGCCGAACATTTAAGGCCAAAATGAAAGCCTTATGCCTTTACACTCCACTGCCCCCAGCCCCAGGGGATTTTCAGCACACTTTCATTATTTTTATTTCTGTGGCAAACCTTATATAAATTGTACGCATTGCACAGGGTAAAATGGGTTGATCACATTAGTTTGTGTCCCTTTTGTTCAAAGTTTCTAGAAAACAAATTTGCCTATATGATGTCTAATATGTACTTGATATCATAATCTATAGCATATTGACATATAAATTCAATAAGAGAGAAATTAAAAAACAACTCAAGCCACAACCTTCTAACAGGAATACAAATGAGCACAGATTTTAAAGACAAGTGGTTTTGTCCTATTAATGTTTATAACTTATCTTACCATAATTAATGTATTAAGTTCTAAATTACACTTATTGTGTAAGTTGTTGCCTTCTTCCTAGTTTTGTTTTGTTTTCAGAAATTTCCAGAGAAATAGGTAGAAATGTCTTTAAGTGGATCTCATCATTCGTACAAATAGCAAATTCAGCATAAATTTAAATAATGTAAATATTATACCCACAGGAGTTTATGTTTTTTAAAAGAAATTATAAAAATTCTCAGACTGACCTGGAAATTAATTTTAAAATAGCAGAGCATTTACAAATACCTCTGTAATCCTCTGTAATTGGGTGACTAAAACATTAAATGCAATGAGATGCTGTAATCTAGGACACACTTTTTTTTAATGGAACTGAAATTCTACAATTACAAATTAATCAACAATGAAAAATAAATTTCTGCCAGTGATAAGCACTCTTTGGTGCATATGATACGAGTTTTTTAACCTTCCAAATGTCGTTTTAGACATCATTAAAAATTCATAGAAATTGTTTTGAGGGAAGGAGAATTTTTTAAACATTTTTACATGTTTCCCTGCTGAGTTTACCAGTTCTCACAAACCCAAATACACAAATTCAAATTTCCAAAGTGTGGAGATCGAAGGTAGTTGTTTGATTCACGAAGTGGTTCCTCATAGTAGCCAGCTTCATGTTGCCAGTTTCCCTGGTAAATCAATTTTCTGAGTAAATCCTAACTTGACTTACAAAAATGTGGTTTGCACACAACTTTTCAGGAATATTTCTAATGCATTAAGCACAGGGCATCTGTCTGTGATTCCAGATGAGTTTTAATATATGGACCATATTTATTTTGATCATCTAATCAAGTCAGATTAGACATTAATACTAATTGTGTAAACAGAACTTGGCTATTTGTGTTGTAAAAAAAAATGCCAAATCGTTCGTAAAATAGTTCAGGTGATAGTCACTTATAATCTTAGTGTCTAATGCTACAATAACTATACCAAGGAATAACATTAAAAACTAAAGATAATCACTGGGCATAAATTCTGTTCAAAGATGTATGGTCCATCATAAACTCATTTTAAATACCATCTCAGCCTTCATACTTTGCAAGGGTTAGTAAAATAGAATCTGTGGATTCTAGTCTTCCTTACTCTGATTAGCAGCTAGGCCTCCGAAAATCTGGGTTTTAGTCCTTTGTGCATGGCAGGAACAAGTCACCTTATGTTTTTGACCACCTACTTGGAGTTACCAATGAAAGATGCTGACAGAAGGGAAAATGATCATTTTTTTCCTCTGAGAAAATAATATAGTGTCCCTACTTCCGTGAGTTAAGACTAATTTGGCTGCTTGGAGAGCCAAGAATGTTTGAGCTTTAATACCCCAGGGCCAAGGTTGCTTTGTGCAGACATCAGCGCTATTTACAAAGAGTTGACCCCACGTAGTTTGCACAGTGTTTGCGTTTAAAAGTGTCTGGCGTCTAGCCAACCAGGTGATAAGCCCTGGCATCCGGGAAGAAAAAAATGTAGTCTTCATGTTGCATTTTCAGGAAAGCCGTTTTGAGTATTTAACCACCCAGTCATCAGCTGCCCCATTTGGAATGCTGACATTGCATTTCTATTCCATCCTCAGGCAACGGTAGGCGTTGTTGATCTACCTTTCAGCTGATGGCAGGACTGAAAGGGATTGGGGGCCCAGCACTCAGTATCTGTCTAAGAAGTCAGGGCAGAGTCCACTCTCCATTGACCTCTGGTAGCAAGCTCCATCATAGGACTATGTTTGAGGCTCATTTCCTTGGAAATGCTTAGAAATCCTTTGGAGAAAGTCTTAAGTAATTTCGACAAATACACTCAAATTTTAGAATGTGTCTATGACCTCTGTGTTTGTGTCTTTGTGTGTGTCTGTCTCTGTCTCTGTGTCTGACTTTCTCTGTCTCCCCCTCCCACCCTCCCTCCGTCATCACTCCCTTCCCTCTTTTCCTCTCTGTCTCCCTTAGCCATATGGTAGAGTGGTTTAGAGCGTGGATGTTGGAACCAGACTGCCAGGTGTCAAATCTGACCTCAACACTTTCTAGCTGTGTGTCCTTGGATGAATTTCTTAAACTCTCTGACTCAGTTTTCTCATCTGTAAAATAAGAATATTGTACCTATCTCATGGAACTATTGTGAAAATTAAATGAATTGATATTCATACAGAGCTTATAACAGTAGCTGGCATATAATAAGCATCATAAATGCTGGCTATTACTATTATTTTGTTCTATGCATACATAGACCCAAATGTTTTATGTCCTAACTCCCTCACCTAACAATAGCACATACCTAACCTAACACTCCACCGTGGCCAATCCCTGTCCCACTGCCTGTGATATTAGAATCTGTCCAGGAAACAGACAGGAGTTTTCCAACTTTGAGGTTGTGTAGTGATTCCAACGAATGGTGACAAATTAAGGCTGCTGTCCACCAGACATCAGAGAATAGAGAATGGTAGAGATCAGAATGATAGCCTCTGAGCTTCAGTTTTCTCCTCTGTAAAAATGGGCTCATACTGTCTACTTAATAGTGTTCCTATGATGGTTAAGTAAGATAACACATGAAAATATCTTACCAAGGCCTGGCGCAAGCCACAATAAATACTAATTTCCTTCTCCCCACCTTGCCCCTGCCCTGTCCACTATTTATTACTAAAACTAACTCACACTTTAACACTTCATTCACATTATTAGGAATTTCTCTGTGGCAGTTGCTTTCACGAGTCTCCTCTAATCCTTTCAACCATGACAATGATCGCTCGAGGCAAATCTTGGAATCACATTGACCAAAGGACCAGGTGGGCTGCAGAACATAAGTGCTTTGCAGAGAGAGAAGCAGCCCAGGGTCACCAGTTCTTCCCGTCCCTTGAGAAGACCTGAGGACACAGAGAGTTTGCTTCAGAATGAGAAAGCGACAAAGTCTGGTGTGGTAGGGACTCGGGTCCTGCTTGATGAGAGTGTCCCCAGCAAATGAGGTGGCCTCAGAGGAGTCACGGGGTGGTGCCCTGAGGGAGGCTAGGCCATCAGCCCTGGGCTTCCCAATCTCAGCAGAGATTCTGGTGCCTCCAAGCGTGGCCCAGAAGCAGCAGAGCCACCAGGCCGAGAGAGATGCAAGGGGGATTTGACTAGTGTACATCTCAGCAGTGACCAGAGGACAGAAGACAGAGTGTCTCCCTGACGCTCGAGCTTGGCCAAGGATCTCCCCTGACTCATAACCCTGCAGCAGGGGAGCCCCAATCACACTGAGATGGCATTTTCCGCCATTCTTATGGGGAACGGGGACTCAGAGTAAGATTTACAGTAATTTAAAGCTATTAAAGATTTTTATAACATTTTTCAACACCTGTGTTGATGTTTATACATTCAAACTTGTATATTCATCTTACATATAAGACATTCTGTAATTTAAACGTCTAAAAATGCCATGCATCTCACAACCTCAAACTTACTGCAGATTATTTATCATAGAAGGCTTTGTGCAAGATTACCTGTTAACAATGCCAAAACTGCTGTGGTAGTCATTGATACTGTTTGCCAAATATTTATGTTTCTCCCCCATTTTAGACAAACCACAGGATTGCACTTCCTGCCCCCTTGTGGTTGTATGGAGCTATGTGACTGATTCTAGCTCTGAACAAAAAGGACAGTGATCCTGTCGTGGCAAAGCTAATACAATCCCCTCAGAATTCTCACTTTCCCTCTGGCACGATCACCAAAATTCAAGATGACTTTGACACATGAAAAGTGAAGCTACTAAAAAATTTAAATCAAAAGGAATTTGAATTCCTTCCGTAAACACTACATTTAATTCTCAAATTTTATTCTCTTTATCTTTTGTTTTCCAAGAGCATACTATGCATGTTTAAGTATCATCAGTTCCTGAAGCAATCTGTCAATAAACAATACTGAAGACGAAATAAATTGTTGGAAAGAAACATTATGAGTGGGATGGAAAATCAGAGAGAACAGAACATTTAAAACTCATCAGAATGCATAAATAAGACAAAGAAAGTCCAGAAGACAAACACAGTTCAATACGTCCACATCTTGAAAAATTACGGCCAAAAGTAATCTCAGGAATGACTTTGCCTTTAGCTTCAAGAACTATTAATTTGCAAGAAATATGTTCACAAGGTTTTATTTCTTCATTATTTTCCATGTCAGTGATACCCATCAATAACGCTTGCTCTTCAAATACCCCGAGATAGTGCAGACCATCAGGACTGAAGTAGATGTTTGTCTTTTTTTTTTCCTGGCAGCCCAGCTGGCATTAGAAGAGGCTCCTAACTTATCAGAAAGAGTACACCTGTCACGAGAGAAGCTAAAAGGTTGTATCAAATACATTTTATATTCCAATTCACTTCCTCTTGCTTCACCTTTGCAGTGACCAACTCTGTGTGGGTTCCCATTGACTTCACATAGACACAGCCTGGCAGTGCCTCACCTCCTGCCAACGCCATGCACCTCCAGCCTCCTGCCCCAGGGCTCCCCTGTTGATCCTGGGACATGAAAGTGCATCCGCCTGCATCAAGCGTGTGCAGCCTGAAAGTGCTGGGGATAGATGCAACAAGGGCACACCTGTGATGACAGGACAGCAAAGTGGCATATAAATTCTTTTCTATTCTCTTCTGGATGGACTGCCCTGAGAAGCTGGGGCTTATGCAGCCTCTCACCCACAAGATAGAGCAATCAGTCAGATCAGTCAGTCAGATCCAAAGGATGGTCAGCTCAGTAGCGTGCCTTTGAATTGTTAGGAAAAATATTGTTAGGATACTCAAAATTCAAAAAGTGATTCTTAGCGTAATAGGATTATGAGTAGTCTCTTGTTTTCCAAATTTTCTGAAATAGGATGTTACTGATCTTAAGACGAATACACACACACACATGCACCCACACGCATGTACACACGACAAACCCTAAGACCCATTCTAGTTCTTTATTCTCCAGTGTGGCTGGGGTTTTATATGCAACGTATTGGAGAATGCCGCCTGTCTGCACATTAATCTCTTCAGTAATTGCAATTATCTCCTTTCCAGCAAATGTGATGAAGTCTGACTAAAGGTCTCTAATTCTTCTGGCTCTCCATGTTCTCATAAATAATACAACAGGGCTCCAGGACAACGAGTACATGAAAAGTTTTGTAACATCTCAAAGTAATCCTGAAATCTTCAGATTCTTAAGCTAATAAAGTACTCTAGGCACACAGTTATCTGGGTATATGTATCATTTGGCTCTATGTAGTAGAAGCAAGTGGTAAGACCATCCATGCTTGGATAGTTGTTACAAATGCTTCTTCATCTGGCCAGTGCTTCTCATCCCTCAGCTATTTCTAAAGGAGTTTCTCCTCTAAGAAGCCTTCTCTGAGCATGCCCCTTCCCGAAAGGACCAGGTATTTGCCCCATTAGGGCACTGTCCACACTGCGTGGTCTTTTCCACACTGTATCCTTAAGTCCTCAAAGACAGCGACTGCATTTTTGTTCACTACTGTGTGGCCGATGCTTCTCAGAGTGCCTGGCACACACCAGACAATCAAAACATGTTCAGGACTGAAGGAATCATTGTAATAAACAAAACCTTTCATTAGGACCACTTTCTTGAAGAAGGACCAAGGCGCACACACTCCCCAGGATAGGTTGACTTGTCTCAAGACCAGAAATGTAACAACTTGCCCAGCACACAGTTTATAAATGAAGAAACTGAGGCTGGAGAGCTAAGTCAGTGGGCCAAGGGCCCTTTGGTGAGTTGATGGCAGCCTTTCCCATGCACAGTGCATTGTCCTTTCCTTGACACTCCCATTGCCACCTTCTCATGGGTGGCCTTCTGACAGCTCCCACCATCCCCATCCCTCCCCCCATCCTTCCCAAGCAGATCATGCACTCTTCTTTCTCTTCCTTCTATCTTCCCCTAGTTGAACCCCGGGCTCAGCAGACAGAAGGGATGCCATCAAGGGCTCTGTTAAATGAAATTGAAACCCAAGAAGATATCTATTTTCCAGAGTCTATGTGAGTTACATTTCTGGTATAATCAGTACCTGGTTAGTTACCCAATTCGGCAACCAGTCAAATTGAACTATTACCCCTCATCTTTTGGGTGCTGGTGGCAGGGGTAAATAAATGGCTTGTGCTGTCTTTAGATGTGAGTAAATAAATAGAGTTATACATTTTCTTATTATAGGGTTGATACTTTCAAAATTCACTGCGATAAATATCATGGGCTCATTTTGACAAACCTTTTGGGAATCATGATCAGTTAGGAGGTTTGAATCACTTCCTTCATCCGTAACCTACTATAATGTTCAGAAGATTTGTTTACTTGTTTTTTCATTGATTTAGATTTTAAAAAAATCATCGTCTGGGCATACAGAAGGTGATGACTGCCTGTTACTCTTCTTCCTTTTCTTTTAACTTCCTTCCTGGCTTCATTCTGCTGTGCCCTCAAGTCCACTAGCACCTGCATACCACTGCAGTAAAGTCGCAATTGTACTCCTGCTGTCTAGCTTTTTTTGCACACCAAACAACCTCAAACCTTAGTGACCTAAAATAACAACCATTTATTACTTCTCATGATCTGTCGGTTAGCTGGGTGGTTCTCCTGATCCGTCCAGGCTTGGCTGATCTTGGCTGGGCTCACTTGTGCATCTGTGTCAGCGGGTGGATCAGCTGAGGACTGAATAGTCTAGAGGATGGCCTCTCTCACATGTCTAGTGGATGGGGAGACAAGAACGCCTGGGCCACATATCCCATCATCCAGCAGGCTCGTCCAGGCTTGTTTGAGACACCAGTGAAGTCCCAAGAGTAAGAGTCAAGTTTGCAGGCCCTCTGGAGACCCAGACTCAGAACTTGCACTATGTTGCTTCTGCCGTATTGTATTGGCCAAAGCAAGTTACAAGGTTAGCCCAGATTCAAGAGATGGAGAAATAGATTCTGTTTCTTGAAGGGATTGCTGCAAAAAACTGTGGCCATTTTTGGATTCTACCACATCCACCGATGTAAATCCACGCCAGTGTTGCAAAGTAAATAATCAGAGACTTGATGAGAATGTCCCTTCTGCGGAACGTATGCTTTAATAGAATTCCTTGATTCCAGATCAGCAGAGCAATCTTCCAATCACGGCTTAACTAAGGCAATGTGGAAGTGACTTCATTAAGCAAAATCTGCCATGAAAAGGTTACCTGCCATGATGAGGTTTTGTCTGAAGCGGCAGCCTTTTGCATGACATTTAATTCCAAACATTCTGACTTTGAAATGGGGAGCAAGAAATTAGGCACCCACACAGGCTAGGTCTGCAGAACTTTGGTACAATCAGACACAGAACAAAGAAGTGCAGTGCATTTGACTCAGCAGAGCTGTTCCCACAACCAAGACAAAAAGTGGGGACCTGGAAGGTTCAGGCATTCACTGTGCTCAGCTGCTGCAGGGCCATTTATTGTACTATACAGCAAAGATCTGATTGGCTTCCCTCCCCACAAGATTTCTAGTTTCTTTGGGACATGAATAAACCTTTTAAATCCGTATTTCTGGTATATAAAACAGAGCCTGACTATCGAAGGAAAGAGACAGAGAAAGAGTTATTTCTGTGACTCAGAAAAAGACTAACTCAATATAACCACATTTATATTTTTAAACAAATCTTTGCAAATACTCAAAGATTCTCCCGTATGAAAAATTATGGAAGTACTGGTGAAGATAAGTTACTCCGTACAAAAACAGAAAACACTACTATTCAGCTTAAATCAGAAGGAAGAAGTTGGTGATGCTCAAATTATAATCCAGAGAAAAGAGGACCAAGAAATGCATATTTTTATTTATAAGTGAAGAGAAACCCTTAGATTTCCAAAAACTTGAATCTAAATTTTCAGTTCATAATTAAGCACTCGAGAGGATAGATCCAATATTAGCGTCCTAACTGTTCGGTGGCACAGAGATCCAAGAAGTGCTTTTCACATTATTATAATTATTTATACTCAATTTCATTCCAAAAAGGAATTGAGATGGCTTGTAAAGATACTACATTGCAAGATTTAAAATAATAATAATAAGCAAGTAACGAACTAGGAAGAAAGTAAACAAAAATAGAAACCAGAAAATGAAGCCAGAATGAGGTCGACAAATGCCAGGAGGGCTAGTATACCTTGCTAGAAGCAACAATAATTTGGTTTGGGACTTCCTAGACACCAACCAAAGAGGCACTTGTGGTCACTAACACTACTCGTCCCCGTCAGAGCTCATAACAAAGTCAGGAGAAGCACAAGTCATTCCTGGCGTGCACCCTGAGAGCAAGTTTTCCCGGGATGTTCCTAAAGAGGGTCCCATGTCTTATTCTAACAATAGCCTGAAAAACATCCACAGGAAGATATAAAAACATATAGCCTGGTGGCACAGTGTGAAAGCACTCATGAGTCAAGTCACACTGCCAATGCACTTCAAATACAGTACCCTCTTATAATTCTTAACTAATCCCAAACCAATGTTTGGAGACTCATGGGCTATCTCTCCTTCAGGGAAGTCTCTGTATATACTGAGTCCTCAAATGAGAAACTGGTAAGTATCCCCAAATCCTGTAGATAGTAGTTCCCAATTGGTCTTTTTCTTTCCTTTTCCAGTGCTACCACCCGAGGTCAGGAGACACTCCTTTTAGCCTGGAACATTGACAGCTTTCTAACTTGCCCTATGCGAATCCATTCTCCAAACCACAGTCAGCCTGCTGTCTCTAAAACAAAGCTCTGCTTAAAACACTTGGATGGCTCACAGGGCTCTTAGCCTGAATTCCAGACCCTTAATCATTGAATACCCTTGGCCTCCAGCTACATCTCCAGCCTCGATTCTCTGTTCCCTTCATTCCAGCTGTCTCAAATGAACTTCTGTGAGACTGACAAAAAAGTCACACTCTCTCTCACCTCTGGATCTTTAAACATGCTATTCCTTCTATCTGGAACACTCTCTCTCTCTCTCTCAATCCTTTGACCTTGTCTTTGTCTGGGACTTTTCTTTCACGTCTTCAGCTAGAAGCTGCTTCTTCAGGAAAGTCTCTTTATTTGTCTGTCTCTCTCACTAGACCATCAGCTCCATATGGGCAGCTCCTGGCTCTGTTTTTGCTCACCATTGTACTCACAATGCCTAGCATGGTGCCAGGCACACAGTAGGTGTTTCATAGATATTTGCGTAACTGATTGACTGATTAATTGATTGATATTGGTTATCATAGACAAGTCCTTGGAGTCAAATATTCTGTGTTACTCCCTAAAGGAAGATCCATTTACTTTCTTTAGCAAGCAAAAGTCTAAAGATATTTTTGATGTTATCTAATGGATATTGACAGCACTCATGCCTACATTGAAGAATATACCATCTCTGACACCTCCATCCAAGCAGGGTCAAAATTTTCCTAGAAAACAAGTCGTGATCCCCTCCCAAACAAGGGCATATGGGCGATTGAGGCCTCAACCTTCTATGCCCTTAGAACATTATCATAACTTTTAATGTGGGAGAAACTTTAAAGCAAGTGTTGCCAAACTTTATATGCCAAGGAGTTTTGCAAGGTATTTGGCATTATACTTTTCAAGAAAGTATTAGTTTGTGGATTTTATCTCATCATGCAGCAGTATAAAAAGTCAGGGCACCTGGGTTTGTCACCGACCGCGTGACCATGAAGGTCGTGATACGGCTCATTCCCTGCCCTGGACCTGGATGACCTCACGCCCCACCCGAGCCTGGCTCTGCCCTGGGTCTGAACAGTCAACCCCAGGCCCTGGGAGCCCCCAAGAGCTGCCACACTGAACAAGGCAGGGGTCCCTGCTCTCACCTCCACATCACCTGAGATTGTCGACTTTCATCTATTTTGCATATTGAGCTTCTGCATTATATTTCATTTGAAGGAAACATTCCACAGCTAAAAAGAAATATGAAAACCTGTTGTCTAACTAATCTTTACGGTTTTTTTTCTGCTCAGTTATCCACTCCACACTAGAGGTCCTGATTCAGTCTGGGGCACATTTCACAGTATCCAGTTTGAGACCGATGCAGAGAAACTAAGGCCTTCTCTGGGGATACTGAAGATAGGTCCCAAACCATGGCTTATAGCCTCAGGGCTCAAGGAGGCTTTGGAGATCATCCAGCATGTTTGGTATTTTGCAAATGAGGACACTGAGATCCAGAGAGTTTTGGTGATGTGTCCAGTAGCACACAGCTGTGTGAAGACAGAGCTAGGACCAGACCAAACTCCCTCAGGTCTCAGGCAGAGCTCTGAGAGAGGAAGGGCGCTCAGGCCATCGGGGAATCTGGGCTGCCTGCAGAAGTGTTAGGTGAGGAGCACCTCTCTCCTTGGCATCCCACTGCTACCTGCTGTGACCCAGGCCTCCCCATCTCTCACCTGAGTTAATGCCCAGTGTCCTAATGGAGCTCCTCACCTCCAGGCTCATGCCCTTCCAATTTGCCTGCCACACTATTCTGGATATTTCTGAAACACAAGTGTCATCACATCACTATCCCAATGAAAAATCCTTTGCTAATTCTCCATCATCCGCAAGATTAAGGTGAGTTTTCTAGTGTAAGTACCAAGCCTTTCACGGTCAGACCACCCTTCTCTTACTTTCCAGACTTGGCTTTTTCTGAGATTTCCCTCCAACCCTACACTTCTCCCAAGCTGACCGATACTCCTGGTTGTTTCTGACCTCTAGACTTGGCTGCTCCTTGTGCCTAGAAGGCTCAGACTGCCCTCACCCCTCCCAATTCCATGATCCTTCCCTGCCAGGAGAGCCTCTTTTATGTCTCAGCTCAAACACGACCTCCACTAAAATATTTCCTGGGTCCCCTGGTGGGATTGAAATTCCCTCCTTTGTGTCCCCTTGTGCTTGGTACCTCCTTCCCTCATGGCACCTCTGGCACTCTGTTGTTACAGGCTGTCTTCCCTATTGTCAATATGTTCTAAGCGGCAAGAATCCAGCCTGCATTTATATCCCACACCAATCACTGTAGCTAGCACAGCGTAAATGCGGAAGGAAGACGGGGGAAGGACGCACAAAGGTCACTAGATCCTTCAAATATTTTTAGGTCTTCACAGTCCCCACAGTTTCCTCATTTGTAAAATAGGAATAAATAGATAGCTTATTTTCTAGAGTTGTCATGAGAATGAATGAGATGGTGCATTAGGACTTAGCATGTTGTCTGCATGTGGTAAGAACTCAATAAAAGTAAAGCATTATTATCACATGAAAATGAAATATGATGTTTGGATGGAACAAGGACCCAGGGCTTCTGCTCAGTTTAGGAACTGCATTCTGGTGGTCCCAGCTGTGTAAAGGTGCTTCCTGCCTCGGGAAGCAGTACAATCTCTCCATCACCGGAGAACTCCAGCCTACACTGGACAGTTACCTGGCAGTGGTTTGATCAGGAATCCCCACCTGAAATGCGCAAATAGGTTGAAGTTAACATTTTCCTCTCTCTGGAGATTCATTGGTGCCAAAGTATCTCATTAAAATCTAGACATTGACGTCTAGCATTTTTTTTAACTAATTTTCTTTGAATTTGGGCAGTGACATTAATTTTTATATATTAAATAAAACAGTGAAACATCATTTAAATTGTTGAAGTTTGTAGGAGTGCTCAGAATGTGTCCAGGAGGACATTGGGCATGTTGTCTGGAGGTACCACCTTGAGGCTTCTCTGCGTTTCAGAATTTGAATCTCAATCTTGCAGGTCTAGCGATGTGAATTTTTTGGTACACCAGGAGTAGAGCAGTCTTCTTGGGAGGCGCTCTCAGGAAACAAACTCACAATCCACTGATGAAAAAGCTGGATTGCTAAAAGACTCGTTCATAATGGGAAACGTAGTTGAACCAGAACATGCAAGTTGGCAAGATGAATACTTTCTCAGCCTATATTCAGATCTATAGAATGTCAAGACAAAATCAGAAATTTGCTGAATCTAGATTCAGAGCAAGGAAAGTTGTGTGCTACAAAATTTAATGAAGTCAATCCCAGTTAGGACATCCCTGAGGCTATGAGCAGATGCCCTCTCTACTCCGATCTGTCCAGAGCCCATGCTGACCACCTCCACTTTAAACTCACACATGTTTTCCTTAATATGAATATTATCGGGGCCAGCCCAGTGGCATAGTGGTTGAGTTCGCGCACTCTGCTTCAGCAGCCCAGGCACAGACTTACACACCGCTCATGTGGCTGTGCTGTGGTGGCGACCCACGTATAAAGTGGAGGAAGGTTGGCACAGATGTTAGCTCAGGGCCAATCTTCCTCACCAAGAAGAAAACATATATATGAATACTGTTAGTTAGCTTTAGGGTCAGATAACCGTACTTTCAGATTCTGACCTTAGAAACACTTTGTATCTGAAGTGCCTTTTGCAACATCTTGATGAGGATTATTTTAGGCTGGTTACTTTTAAAACTGCAAATGAGAAGGGAGCTGGTTACCTTTAATAAAAGCAACTCTGAGGAGCAGAGTTTGCTCGCCGTTTGTTGGGAAACATTTACCTTTGTAAGGGAAACCTCCACCTGTAAAGATGCCTCCCTCTCGGTGCCAGGAAGGCGAGATGGCCTTATCTCTGGAACTCTTAATAGAGAAGGCAAGGACTTAAGTTGGTTACCGTCCGGCAACCTCATGTAACTGACCCCCCCCCCCCAACATCCTCCTTTGTCTTTAGCTGAAGATAATATTTAAGAGATGACTTCTGCCATTTACTTAATCCGGTTTGATTCTTATCTAAAAGTTATAGGACCACCCAATAGCCAGACCCCACCTGCACTGATACCATTTTAACTTTTTACGTATTCTTTCCTTTGTTTTGTAAAGAGATAACTCACATACCTATGCCTTAAATTTAGCCTTACTCTCTACCCAGGGGGGCAGCAGCAGCAGCTCCCCATGCCAGCAGCATCTCTGACTGCCCGTGGGTCCTGTCCCCATGCCAGCAGCAGCAGCAGCAGCAGCTCTGCCTGCCCATGGGTCATGTCCACATGCTATTCCACACTATTCTCTAAATAAAAGAGCACTACTGCCAGATCTTGAGAGTCCAAGAAATCTTTCTTTCGACTCCTCGGCTCACCGACCCCGCATCAATCTGAACTCATTTATTATGTGTTGATTTTGACCGGCATTTCCAGATCATGAGGGACCTCCCACCCCATCTATGGATGCCTCCTTCCTGTACTTCCCTCTACCAGGATTTTGTTGTGAAACAAAAGTTAGAAGCAGGGGCCAGCTCCTTGGCAGAGTGGTTAAGTTCGTGTGCTCCACTGTGGCGGCCCAGGGTTCAGATTCTGCGCACAGACATGGCACCACTCGTCAGGCCACGTTGAGGCGGCGTCCCACATCCCACAACTAGAAGGACCTGCAACTAAGATATGCAACTGTGTACAAGGGGGGTTTGAGGAGATAAAGCAGAAAAAAAAAAAAAGATTGGCAACAGTTGTTAGCCCAGGTGCCAATCTTTAAAAAAAAAAAAGTTAGAAGCAACACTTATATTTGTAAATAAATGAAGTGCTCCATATATGTACATTCCATATATGCATGTAAGGAGGAGCACATTAGTAACATAATTGGAACCCCCGTTGTGCCTCTTAGTGTGGGTATGGTCCAAATAATTAACTTCTTTAAACCTCTAGCTCTGTTTCTTAAAATTAGCATAATAATATCTATCTGAAACGGTTTTTGTAAGGCCTAAATAAGAAAAAAACACAAGCCCAATGTATAAACTGAATGTTAAACAAATATTAATTCCTTTCCCCTTAATAAAATTAAGAAATTTATTGCAATAATATGGTTGCAAATTTCACTTACACTGCAACTCAGACATGCAGAGGAAAATGTCAGTTCTCTATTTTGTCTATAATCTGGTCTCCTTCTTGAGCCCCTATCATCTGGATTTGTGGTTTAAAAATGTCTGTTTAGTCCAATCTAGTTTAAAGCTTAATAAAGATATATAATTTAAGTAATGCCTATAGGTACTGTTCATTGTTTAGGAGTAATGGTCCATCTTCCTTATTTCCATCCCTCTTCCCTGACATCTAAGACAGCATCTGGGTATATGTAAGGAGGAATGTGGCTTGCACAACCCCCTGGGATAGTGGAGATGCAGAGTTCTCTTGGCTTTTGCTGGGTCTCTGTACACCCTTAGTCTCCGACATGCCCTTGATCCAGACCTGGACTAGCCAGTCCTCCTGTAGCCTCTGGCTCTCCCCTCCCCACTGATGGCCTCAGGGCAGGTATGCTAGCTCTGATCCCAGCTTCCTCCTCCACCCCTCTGCCCTTGGAGAAACTTCAAGAACTCCTGAGTCTCTTCCATGCTACCCAGGAATGGAGAGCCCCCAGGGAAACTCAACTTCATGGTCGCTGTCTGCCTAATTAGATGGTGCCCACTTTGGTGTATTTACCTTAAGCTAGGGCAGGGCAGGCAGCCCAAGATCCCTTTCAGATCCTAAATGAGAATCAGTCTTTCTGCCCCACGGTCTCCCAACCCCTTCGCCCTGTCTGATACGTCTCCAGAGAGGAGAATCAGAATGCTCATACCCCAGCCTTGCTCTCCTCCTACAGCTGTCTCTGCCTCATACCCACTGTGCTTTGGGCTGGAAGAAAGTGGGCTTTTCTTATAACTTCACATACATTATATCCAGTATTTATGAAGCAGTAGGTTTCATGGCCAAGCTCTTAAAGACAGAGAGGCCATCTTCCCTACACTGTGGAAGAACATTCTATATTCATCAAACCTAGGATTTGTTTGTTAACAGGAAGTCAAGGGAATTAAGTGAATCTTCTCTTTCTGCAAATCATAGTTTTCCAGACCATTTTCTTGCTAAAGAGGTCAAGAAAGTGGCCTCTACCCTCTCCTACCCTGGAGGCCTCACAGGTTTGAGTTAGAGGTGAATGGTTACAATAAAACATGATTTCAGGCACGTGATAGATTGAATTAGTGGCCCAAACTCTTCGCCCTCAAAAGAAAAAGGAGGAGGAGAAAGGAGAGGAGGAAGATAAGGAGAAAGAAAAGAAGTAATTAGCTCACTCATCTAAGAAGGCTGAGATGGGGAGTAGACCTTAAGCTTGAAGCAGAGGAACCCAGAAGAGCCCGGTGCACATGAGCCAACCCCCAGGGGGCCGCAGACTTGTGAGAAATAGATGCTTATTGTTATATGCCTGTGAGAGTTGTTTGTTACACAGCACTATTGTGGCAAGAGCCAACTGATTCAAGATGGAAGTTGGGCTACATCAGTTTAATATTTGTAAAATATTATTTCTGTCACATTCTCACAGTTTTTAGGTCACGAAGGCCCCTGGTGTGTTCACTCTGCAATAGGCTATTCACTCAAAAGTTACCACCACAGAATGAACTTAATCTTAAAATACCATTGTCATCTTAGCATTTAACCTCTACAAATGACGTACATCATCATTTTAGGATTTTAACCTGTAGAATTAGGAAGGATCTTCTAATTTAGGTGAAGAAGGATGAACTGAAGTCTGCAAATGAAAAAGAGAAAGAGCTAGACTAATTCATTCATGCACAGGGCACAAACAAGTACATGATTTCAGGAAATTTAATAATTTAGATGTAATTTTTAATAAGCTCTCTCTGTTTTAACTGAATCCACACCTTCTGGAATTTTGATTTAATTGTTCTGGAATGGGGACTCACCACTGGTATTTTTTTGGTTTTTCTCTGGTGATTCTAAGGTACAGCCAGAGTTGAGACGTCAGCGAGGAAGATCAGGTTTGTATTCACTTGGCCATTTTCTTTCCTGGACGCCATTGAATGTACTAATTCATTTCAGCTGTTTTCCTTTTGGTCTCTCTAAGCTCATCTACTTTCTAAACCAATATTCCTTTCTAAATTTTTAGGAAGAATTGTATTTGGTTGTCTGTGTTATTTACAAGCTCAACCAATCTCGAAATTTAAAATCACAAATACAAGAGAAAGGAATCTTCTCCAACTAACAGGTGAGGTGATAGAGTTAACAATTGTAGTAGATAAAAATAACTTCCAAATTATAGCCCCAGGTTCTTTTACTATTTAAGTTGCTTTTCTAAATGTCCTAAATTTAGCAAGCACTATAGCATTTCCTTGGCATTTTGATAATATTGACAAATCCTGAATTCTTTCATATCAAACACTGACAATAACTCCTCTAGATACCTCTAATTTTCAGGAATCCAATCACACAAAGCCGAGGGTAATCGGAGCATCTGTTCCTCCTCACCAGATTTTGGCTTTTAATCATGTATGAAATCACCTTTAATGTAACGCAATCAACCAGTAGAGTATGTTTAGTGATGGGATTGAAAGTTCAAAAAATGTAACCCCACTCCCTCTGGTGGCGTAATCTCCAAATATCTATTGGATTCACAATTTGGTTAAAATGTTCAAAACGGATTGGGACTCATTTATAGTTAGTCTCCTTTTCACCCAGAGGTGCTGACAGTACACCATCCCTCCAGAGGAGATATTCTAGTGCTACGAGTTTCAAAAAATCCATGACGAAAGAAGCAGCCACTTCTTGTCATAGTCCTTAATGTCTCACATGCATCATGCCGAGGTATACAGAGAGAACCTAAGACGGATCTAAGCGCCCATTGTTTACCTTGGCAAATCAGAAATGTGGTTCTTAAAGTTTTAGGACTTTATACAAAGATAGCTTTGTTGTTATGACCAGTATAAAACAAAAAATCATAACTATGCCCTATGGCATAAACTTTCCAGGTTCATGGAAACAGTTAAATGATTAATCAAGTTACAGCAAAACACAGAAGGTGAATTCCATGTTGAAAACCTCTCCTTCCTCCATGCTTTGGTAAGGATGTCATAAACGGTAGGAATACCAAAGATTTTCTGAAGGATACAATTGCACATAACAACATGTTTTCTCAAAAAGAGCTCATTACATATTCATATTGGTTTTTATTACTTTGCAATATTTTTTTTCCATCAGAAGATATTTCATGCCTACAATATACACAGGCACAGTGGCCTAAGGAGAGAGCTACAGCATCTTCTGCCCACAAACACAGGTTACGATCCTTTTCTATTTGTATGAAAGTCAATATCATGCAATAGTTGAAGCGTAGACTCTGGACCCTGCCTGCCCAACTCAGCAAATTACTAGCTATGTCACCCTGGGCAGGTTTGTCGAACCACACCATGCCTTTGTAATGCAGGTAGCACATTACAGGTACCGAACGTTCTCACTCATGGGGTTGTTGTGAGGCATAAATAAGTTTGCATATGGAAGACGCCCAGAGCAGCAGCTGACACAGAATAAGTGCCATACAGGTGTTCACTAGGATTGTTGATGCTTGACTGAATAACAGAACTATAAATATGTGTAGTCTTAGCTTCAGTCAAACTGAACTTCTCTCAGTTGTTTAAATAAAACATATTTTCTCCTGCCTTAGGATCCTTTCACATGTTATTCTCTTTTCCCTACACTGTCCAATAAGGTAGCCACTAGCCACATGTGGGAAGACAAACGCGAATGAATTAAATTAAATGAAATTTAAAAGTCAGTTCATCAGTTGCACTAGCCACATTTAAGCGATCCACTGCCATACGTGGTAAGTGGCTATTAGATGGGACAGAACTGACAGACGTTTCCATCACCTCAGAAAGTTCTGTTGAACAGTGCTGATCTAATCTTCTCCCACTGTTTATCCCTCCCTCCTATCCAACCTTCATTGGCTGCTTGTTGAGCACTTCCTCAATGAAAGTGAGGAAGCTTCCCTCACCCTAAGTCAACGTTAGATCCCCCACTATCTTTATATAGCCTTCTGGATTTTTCCTTCAAAACACTCCTTATAGTTGTAAATTTTTTTCTTTTTTTTTCTTTTCTTTTTTTTTTTTTTTTTGAGGAAGATTAGCCCTGAGCTAACTACTGCCAATCCTCCTCTTTTTGCTGAGGAAGACTGGCTTTGAGCTAACATCCATGCCCATGTTCCTCTCCCTTATACATGGGACGCCTACCACAGCATGGCTATTGCCAAACGGTGCCACGTCCACACCCAGGATCCAAACCAGCGAACCCCCGGCCGCCGAGAAGCAGAACGTGCAAACTTAACCACTGCACCAGCGGGCCGGCCCCTAGTTGTAAATATTTTTAATGAAGTGTTTTCCAAGTAGGCTGTAAGGAGTTTGAAAAGGGGGATTATGTAGGCACTTAGTAAGCACCCAATAAATATTTGTTGACTGACTGACTGTGAGAAGAAATTTACAAAATTTTAAAATATTTTTAATAACTAACATCTGCTTCTTGTGTGCCAGGCACTATTCCGAACACTTTACATGCTTTAACTCACTTAATTCTAACAACTCCATGAGGTCAGTGCATGTGTGAGCTGTCTATTATTGCATAACAGGTCACCACAAACAGAGTGGCTTAAACAAGAACTGTGTATCATCTCACAGTTTCTGTGGTCAGCAGTCAAGGCGTAGCTCACTGAGTCCTGGTCAGAGTCTCACACACTGTGCTCTGTGTTCTCATTTGGAGGCTTAACTGGGGAAGAACCTGCTTCCAGTTCACTCAGGTTGTTGGCAGAATCTTTCCCAGGATTTATCAGAGTGGGCAACATCCTAAATGAGATCAATCTCTGCCCTAAGCTTACATGTGGATTTTTAAAGGTCAACATCTTAACATAACTCAGAGGTAGAAGATAACATTTTATTCCTGGAGGCATCCTCTAGATAGCAGGAAAGACAGGAAGAAAGAGGAAATTAATGTATTTTCCCACTACTCTCCTTCCCCTTACCAAACTCATCAGGGAGTCCTCCCAAAGAATTTAACCCTTGCCTTATTAAGAAAAAAAATGTAATTTCAAAGCTCCTGCTGGTTCTTTGTATAGCTGGAGGTAGAGGCCTGTGTATAAGGCCTCATCTTTTAACAAAGCTCTTATTAAGCTTTTGACCACACAAAAGCAGGCCAAGGAAATAGTTTGGGGTGGAGAAGGGAGGTATGGAAAGCTAAGTTACTAGGCATAATAAAGAAATAGTGAATGGGTGTTGCAGGTTCGTGTAGGAAGTGAGGAGAAGCAAAGAGGGAGAACCCGTAACAAGGTGAGGAAGCCAGAAAAAACATTCCCTATGGTAAATGGTCAAGCATTTAAGAATAGCACTGTTCTTTAGTAGCTCCTTGTTTTTCCATTTTTAGTGTTACCCTGTGCCGTGCTGTGCTATACTTTCCCTCTGTTACCCAAAAACCATTGCTAAAAGTCTGTACACACAGCTGCCTTCAGTTAGGGACTCTGTGGTTAATTTAGGGATACAGCAGTAAGGGAAATTATAATTTCCCTGGGGGACCAGCACTGCAGGGCGGCCCACAGTCCTGTCGTTCTGAGCAGAAACCAGGGCAGCGCTGAGAAAGATGGTTAAGGGCCAGGTAGCAACCCAGTGGAACTGACAATACCTTTCATCAAGTACGATAGAGGAAGGTGACTCTTGAAGGGTGACAGGCAGACTCTTGGGCTCTATTCAGACTCTCCAGGGCCAGGATGCTTTCCCCACACTTTATGTGGGGGAGTCATGCTGGGACAACCGTTCTGCTGGGAGTCAGGTAATACACGCTCTTCTCTGCAGCTGTCCCACTGAACTGGAGAAGTGGGGTGCTGTGCCATCACCTTTGGAATTGTGCTGTCTGCTAAGACTGAAGACTGGGAAACAGAGCTCCTCATTGCCCTCTGCTGGGCAGCCTCTCTGTGAGTGACAGACGTGGCTTTCACAAATGTCACTTTGAAGGATGAGCATCCCATCGTCTCAATGAGCAGTTACATAGTGATCAGAGAGCTGCAAGCTTGGGTCCCTTTTCTCTCCAGCTGTCAAGGGAACGGCTGCTTACAGAGCTCCATGAACAGAATCCATCCAGGAAAGTGTAAGGCAAAGGAAGGATGAGCAGAGCTGCCGTCAGCCTGTGCACAGCCTCTTCTGGGCATTATTATTAAGGGGGAACCTCGACACATCACCTTCTCTAGAGTGATACAAAGTCATGGCTAACTATGCAAAGTTTGCAGTTGCCTGCTTCTTGGGTGTCAGCTGACAGCAACACACACACACATGCGCACACACACACACATGCTCCAGAAAATTTCCCTGCAGTAAACCATGGCAATAGAGCTGCCAATGGTGCAGATTTCTTGTCCGAAGAGACACAGTAGCTTCTGGCATCTCAGTTAAACTCTCTAAAAAGTCCTCCATGGAATTTTTATTTGTAGGAGATATATGCTCTGCTCAATTAACCTCACTGTAGACGTTATTACCATCTCTTTTCATACTTACTCAAGACAGAGTCTGAGCCAAGAAGGATCTCCAAGAAGGATTATAGCATATAGAAAAACTTATTGTAAAGCCAAATATAAATAATTTGGAGACTGCATATGCTTTTCTTTCTTACATTCAGAAAATACTAACTGAATATGTGCCCTGAGCCAGCCCTGGTGCTGGTCCCTGGGATGATAGTGTTGAACAAGACAGACAAGTTGCCTGCACCAAATTTACATTCTGTTGAGATGTTTGAAATAATCAATCACTCTGCTTTTTTCTGCACGAGGTTTCAATCTAGACCAAATTTAAGATAGTCCAACCATTTATTTAAGCAGCCAGACTGGAGCTGCCCTAGATAAACTATTTGGCTTCCTGAGGCAATTTGTCAGTGGCTCCCAGAAACTACAGTCAACGTGGATAAGCAAGCAGAATCCCTAATACTGCCAGGTGATGCTGCAGCCGGGGGGGCTCAGCTCCCAGTACCAGGTGTCGGGATCAGCAAGGACGGGGCCATGGGGAAGCGTGAGCCGTCTTGGCTGATGCTAACTAGGGTGGACAGCAGAGACAGTTGAAGCACTCCCTGCAGCACAGCTTCAAGCCATGTGACCCAGCTGGTCAGGACCACAGTAACAGGGGAGGTTGGCCTGCGGCCATCTCCGCTGGTGATTCATGTTCTGCAGACGCGCTGGTCAGGCAAGGATGCTCCAGGCAGAACAGCTCATCACTGGGCAGCCTCTACAGTCACAGCAAGTCACAGGACACCTTCACGTTTATCCAGTGGGGAAGGAGCTCCTGGCCATAACAGTGCTGATGGTAAGACAAATACAAAAGACACAGGCATAAGACACATGAGGATATTTGTGTGCTTATTACAGTTATCTTGGTACAAATTGTGTCATACATTTTAAAATGTCTTTTATTAAAATGAATGTCTTTGTTATAAGGAGAATATGTACTCTGTTGTCATTAATACCATTCCTTGTCTGCTATTGCCGGGTCTATGTTATCGGCTTCCTCATTCATTCATTCATCTGACAAACGTTCATTGAGCCATTACATTTGCAGGGCCCTAGGGATACAGTGGTGAGCAACACAGACACAAGTCCTGCCCTTGTAAAGTTTGCAGTCAGGTGAGCTGGATGATAATGTAGATTCCTGTTCAGCAAATAGTCACTCCCTGCCTCCTCCCACTATGGGTACAGTATCCTCCTCTGTCCCCATTGACATTGGACATGGCCCTGTGACTTGTTTTAACCAAAAGAATGTTGGCAGATGAGATGTGAACAGAGAGGTCTTCAACATGCTTGCCTCTTCACTCCTGCCCTTCTTCATAAGAACATGCTCTGGGCAGCCACTGCCAAGGAGGATGACAGGACACATGGGGCAGATAGGAACCCACCCACACGCTGCGGTCAAGCCCGGGAGACCAATAGCTATATATTGACCAAGAGCTAAAAGGCTTTGGTCACCCGGGCTTGACTCCAAGCTAGGCTAATGTCGGCCTAGCTAAGCCGAATCAGCTGACTGGTCGACCTGCAGACCCGTGAGCATGAGAGTAAGCACTTGTTTTGGGAAGCTTCTGAGTTTGGGGAGGTTTGCTGCACAACGTAATTATGGCAATAACTCTCTAACACAGAGCCAAACAAAGCAAGAAAATTTCCAACATTTTGAAAGTTTGATTATAATGTGCTATTTATTTTCTATGAAAGAAAAATTATATCCCAGCAGAGACATTTTGGAAAACATCAAGTTTCTTACTCTGTCTGTGGGGTTATGACCCACTCTCCTCGTGCCACATCGGCATAGGGGCTTCGTTCACCAGTATCCCTTTTCCTGGGTGGGAATAAAAGGGAGTCTGGGTCTCCCTGAAAAACTCATGCACAAGGTGTTCTTCCCAATGCACTCACCATTGTATGCCTAATTGTGTGGATTCCTATTTTAAGCAAGTTGTGAACAAATTAGAGGATATTTAGAAAAGTATGGAAAACGTTATCAAAGGCCTTGTAACTAATGCATGAAGCTGTGGGAAAGCAGAGTGTTCGGCTCATGATAGAGACTCTGTAAATATTGGTGATTGATGTTAGCAGAGAAAAATTGGAGGAGCAAGATAGCTCTTCCAAGAATATGAATGTAGTCTTCCCAAAAATACAAATTTAAATATATTGACATACTCTTTCTGCTTCTGCACTAAGGCTCAAACAAAACTAAGCCAGCTCTTTGTAGAAGGGTAGTTTTAGGTTAGATGCAGGAGAAAAAAAAAGTCAATGGAAACAGGTTTCTAGGGAAAGCTGGAAACCTGCTCTCGCAAACTACTTTAACATGAGGAGAAGCTGGGGATGTTGGGGCCTGGCCAGAGTCAGAGGAAGGTGCGAAATCACTGTTGCCCAGTATTTCCATATTGCAGATCCCTCTGATGCGGTGAAAACCCCATAGACCACATCCCCTGTTAATTCCTGTAAGCATCAAAAAAGATTTTAGTTTTTTCTTTTAATTTTTATTTTTATAGCAGTAACAATGGATTGTAACATTATATAACTTTCAGATGTACATCATGATACATTTTGAATTCTGTGTAGATTATATGATGTTCACCACCCAAAGACTAATTACAATCCATCACCACACATGTGAGCCTAATCACCCCTTTCGCCCTCCTCCCTGCCCCCTTCCCCTCTGGCAACCACCAATCCAATCTCTGCCTCTATGTGTTTGTTTGTTGTCGTTTTTATCTTCTACTTATGAATGAGATCGTACGGTATTTGACTCTCTCCCTCCGACTTATTTCACTTAGCATAATAGCCTAAAGGTCCATCCATGTTGTCACTAATGGCCGGATTTCATCATTTCTTATGGCTGGGTAGTATTCCATTGTGTATAAATACCACATC